>NC_057799.1:70382645-70653097 GCF_018294505.1 Triticum aestivum | reverse complement strand
GGCGGGGAGAGGCGCGTGGGAGCCGGGCGGGACAGGTGGCGCGTGCCGATTGGCCGCGCCCGGCGGCGGCGGCGAGATGGACATGTCCGGCGGCGGCGGACGAAACGTCCGGCGGCGCTGGGGAAAAAAAATACTAGGGTTAGGGTGGAATTGATCCGAAATTTCGGGGGAGGGGGTGTTTATATAGGTAGAGGGAGTTAGGAGAGTCCAAACGAGGCGCGGTTTTCGCCCACGCGATCATGATCGAACGACCAAGAGCATGGCAGGGACTTAGAGGGGTTTTGGGACTGTTTGAAAGGGGGTTTTGCTGCAATGCCAAAACGGACTTAGCGGATGCCCGGTTAACCGATGGAGTACCAAACGACCTCCAAATGGAACGAAACTTGACCGGTGGCCTACTGGTGGTATACTAGGGCCACTTGGCAAGCCTCGGTCCATTCCGAGAAGGTTTGACACCCGCACACGAAAGAAATCAAGAGGGGTGCACCGGAGGGGATAGGAGCGCCGGATTGCAAAACGGACAACGGGGAAAATGCTCGGATGCATGAGACGCACACGTATGCGAATGCGATGCACATGATGACATGATAAAATGTGACACGCAAGCAAATGACATGGCAACGACAGCGAATAACTGGCGACACCTGGCGCATCGGATCCGGGGCGTTACAACACTCCTCCACTAACAAAAGATCTCGTCCCGAGATCTTAGGACCGAGACGGAAGGGAAAAAGGGATGAGGTGAAATAAGAACAAAAGAGAGAGGAAGCACAAAGTCAAGAACACTTGAGAAGGAGAGAGGAAACTTGAATGAGACAAGAATCAAAAGCTCAAGGAATCAGACTTAATTCGAAATCACTCCGGTTGGGAGAAGACAGAAAAAGAATAAGAACGCAAGAGGAAATCAAAGAATTGAGAGCACTTGAGAAGAAAAGGAATGGCTAGAATGACGAGAATTAGATGCTCACGGAATCAGATAGACTCTGAAACCACTCCGGTTAGAACGAGATAAGAAACCAATAAGACTGAAAAGATTTAGACAGCACGAGCTCGAGAAATGGAATGATAGTTGACTAAGACACGACACAAAACCTCCGGAAAGAATTGAAAGAGTTAAAAGAAAAGAACGGAGAAGAAAATGACACTTGTGCCATGAATGAAATCGAAAGCAACCTTAGAAGAAAGAATTGACCGGGATTGTTGAGAAAAGTCAACAATGAAAAGAATAAGCTTGTTGTGGACTTATAGGTAACAGCTCAAGATCATAAGGTGATAACCGGCCACAACCGGAAATGATTGGATAACTGAGACGAATGAAGAAACGCCAACTCCGCTACAAAAGAATACGGAGAATTAATCGCACTTCAAGATGCGAGAAGAAAAGATACTTGACCTCCTTCGATAAGAGTCTTGATGAACACTCGAAGAATGAATTAAGTCATGAAGAACCACCGTGAAGAACTCCGGTACCAAAAGGATTATGAGATAAAATAGAAGAAAGAATAGCATAAGCTCTGAGTCTTGCGATGATCTAGATGGAGGTTCCGACGATGATGGCCGAGGAAATTTGATCTCCGGAAAAGAAAAAGATGAAAAACACTTGGAACTAGAATGTGAAGAGGTGATCAATCTCCGAAAAGAAAAGGTTAAACCACATGAAGAAAGAAGAATAAAGATTACGTTGTGCTTAACCTCCATCAATTAAATTGATGAAAAGCAACGGATTTCGCATACTACTTATTCTCGTTGGAAAAGATTTAAAAGGGAGATATAGCGCACAACTTGAGAACGTCTTCGTGAGCCACCGGTAGAATTTGGAAAGAACGAATTAATTGATATGATATCAACAGAAGGAATTCTTGAACGAGCCACCGTAAGAATTCAAAACTGACTGACGAAGGAGGATGACTCACCGGGAAAAAATAGGAAAAACACGAATATACCTGAGGGAAATCAAGATGCAATTGAAAGAAGAGATCGCGAGCTGATTGAAGCATACTTGAACGCAGCACCGGAAGAATATGGAGACGAACGAAAAAGGCCAGAATATAGAATAATCGGAGAACGGATTAGAAAAACTTGGGACGAAGAAATCTTCTGAACAGATGGCCTCCGGATAATTGAGACGGAAAACAACTCCTGAAATACTCCGGATGGGTGAAAATAATTGCACGACTTGTAACAATTTAAGAGGACAACATGAAGCTAGCATGACGAATCTCCGAGAGAACGGGCAAGATTTAAAAGACACTCTTCTTCGGTCCTCAAAAGTTGAGAAAGACGACGAGAAATAACACCAAAATAGTTGAGATACTCCGAGAGAATAAAAGCGAAGAGGTTGAGCCAACAATGAAAATAATTTGAAATTGATCCTGGGAAGCGTCTGACGGATGAAATTCATACTTACATCAGACTTCGAAAAGGATTTGAGAATAACTCCGGGAAAATTAGAAGAGTCAGGTAAGATCCTGGGAAAAGACCTGTGGGTTAGGGCCCACCGAAAAGAAACACCTTTGAGAAAGGATTGTTGATCAGATAGATGATGCACCGGAATAATTGAAGTATTTGAATGAGGTGACAACCTCGAATTAATTCGAACATAGACGAATCTCCTGAGATGTCTTCATCCGCCCGGAACGATTAAATGACGAGAGGGGAACGAGCAACGGTAAACATTTGAGCCGAGGAAAATATAATCACTACCAAAAAAATTGGAATTTAATCCATCGGAGAAGAAAAAGAGATGAAGAATGTCGAACGGGGCAAAAATTCACCTGTAGAAATAATTGAGGAAAGACTGAAGAAGCTCCGAACGAATGAAATAGATGCACGAATAGACTGAAGCTCCGGGAATAAAAAGGGTGGGAGGGCGGGAAAAACAACGGCAACTTGGAAGGGGAAATTGACGAATAGCTTTGAAGAGAAAAGCACCGGTTGAAATAATTGAGGGGAGAATGCAAAGATTTCGCACGAGTAGAATCGATACCCGATTACAGACTCTGGTACCGAGAAGAAGAAGGGAGGGCGGGTGGAAAAAAAAACAAGGACAACTTCAGATGGGGAAAACGACATCGGAAGGGAAATAACTGAGGACTAATCTCGCAAAAGATGACGAGGATCGAAAACACTCGAAGAGAAATGCACCGGATTGAAAAGAGGAAGGACAACGAACGAAAACTAACCACGTGATCCTAAGAAAAATTTGAAGGGGGAAGAGGAATAGTTCAAAACACCTACGTCAAGATTTCTCACCAGAGCGATGAAGGGGCAGAGGAGTAAGAAGAATTCCTACTCTCCGATATAACTAGACTAAGAAAAATTTTCTAGACTCAACAACGGCCAAACTACACGATCAAACAAGGGGGCTCCTAGGGTCGGTCAAGGCTCTGATACCAACTTGTCACGCCCAAGATGCGACCCTATCCTAAAGGAACACGACGGTCCCACCAAAGGATAGAAGCGCATCTTGAAGACGCTTTTGCAAGGTGGATATCATTACATCAACATTACATAATATTTGGGGATACATACAAGGCATACAAATGCCGCAAGAATACATCAATACATCATACATAAGATCAACATCCGACTACGGATGAAACATTAACAGAAACTCAAACGACATCCACCCTGCTAGCCCAGGCTGCCGACCTGGAACCTATCCCCTGATCGAAGAAGAAGCAGAAGAAGAACTCCAAAACAAGTAACATCGCACTCGCGTCATGATCATCGCAAAACCTGTACCTGCAACTGGTGGTGTAGTAATCTGTGAGCCACGAGGACTCAGCAATCCCATTACCATGGGTATCAAGACTAGCAAAGCTTAAGGGGAAAGGAAAGGGTAAAGTGGTGAGGTTGCAGCAGCGACTAAGCATGTATGGTGGCTAACTTACGCAAACAAGAGCGAGAAGAGAAGCAAAGGAACGGTCGTGAAACTAGCAATGATCAAGAAATGATCCTGAACTCCTACTTATGGCAAACATAACCCAGAAACCGTGTTCACTTCCCGGACTCCGCCGAGAAGAGACCATCACGGCTACACACACGGTTGATGTATTTTAATTAAGGTCAAGTGTCAAGTTTTCTACAACCGGATATTAACAAATTCCCATCTGCCACATAACCGCGGGCACGGCTTTCGAAAGATAATACCCTGCAGGGGTGTCCCAACTTAGCCCATGATAATCTCTCACGGTCAACGAAGGATATTCCTTCTCCCGGGAAGACCCGATCAGTCTCGGAATCCCGGTTACAAGACATTTCGACAATGGTAAAACGAAACCAGCAAAGCCACCCGATGCGCCGACATCCCGATAGGAGCTGCACATATCTCGTTCTCAGGGCAACACCGGATAAGTCAAGCTACGAGTAAAACCAGACCTCGAGTTTCCCCGAGGTGGCCCCGCAGGCTGCTCGGTTCGGACCAACACTTAGAGAAGCACTGGCCCGGGGGGGGTTAAAATAAGATGACCCTCGAGAGAGCGACTCCCTAGGGAAAAGAAATAGGCTGGACAAATGGTAAAACCAAGGTTGGGCCTTGCTGGAAGAGTTTTATTCAAGGCGAACTTTCAAGGGGGTCCCATAAATCACCCAACCGTGTAAGGAACGCGAACTCCGGGAACATAACACCGGTATGATGGAAACTAGGGCGGCAAGAGTGGAACAAAACACCAGGCATAAGGCCGAGCCTTCCACCCTTTACCAAATATATAGATGCATTAATAATATAAGAGATATTGTGATATCCCAACATAAACATAATCCAACATGGAGCAATCTTAATCTTCACCTGCAACTAGGAACGCTATAAGAGGGGCTGAGCAAAGCGGTAACATAGCCAAACAACGGTTTGCTAGGAAGGGTGACAAAGGTTAGAGGTTCATGGCAATTTGGGAGGCTTGAAGAGCAAGAGAATTGGTAGCGCAACAAAGCGATAGAACGAAGCAACTAGCATAGCAATGATAGTAATGAGATCCAAGGTGACGGTCATCTTGCCTGAAATCCCGCAAGGAAGAAGAACGAATCCATGAAGAAGATGAAGCCACAAAGACGAACGAATCCCCACGATCGCAACGACACGGGAACTATCGAGAAGAGGCACACAACAAGGTAAACACACCACACATGAACAAGACATGAAGCACAACCAAAAATGATGCAAGACAAGGCTATATGAAGCTACTCGTGCCAAGAGATGATGCATACAAGAACAACACATCAAGGCAAGTTTAAATGAGGCCGGAAACAACATATAACAATTCCGGTAAGTCCTCATATGCAAATTTCGAAATTAGTCCAGAACTGAACAAGCATTAAGTTGAAGTTGTTAAACAGGAAGTTAAAGAGCACCATGATGATCTACACGAAATTCTAGTCAAGTTACATATAAAGTTCATTAGATTCGGAGCTACGCCCTAGAAGATATGAGCAAAACAAGATAACCATGGCATAGATGCAAAATGCATACAAACATCAAGCAAACACCTCAAAACAAGGAAGCATCATGATAATATGATACTACATGAAAAACTAAGCAAGTTTCATATAGAGCATGATCAAAACGGAGCAACGGTGCAACACATACACTCCAAACAAGACATAGCAACAATCTGACCCAAAACAGCAACTAGGTATATGGCAAACATCAAAACAATATGCTACGGCAACCCAACATGAAAACAAAAGGCATGGACATGATGTAAAGGTAAAGCACAACAAAACATGAACACTGAGCTATCTCCAGAAATCACTAGAACATGCTCAAAAGGACATGGCAAGATTGCAAAATAATAACAGATTCACAGACTTGGCAGAAATTACTGGACATGGCAGAAATAACATCAGGTTGCAATGTTCAGAGCACGATAACAACAAGCTAAAGGAACTTAACATGGCAAAACAAAGAATGGCATGAATCTACTCAAAGCATATAACAAAAGTACCTTACTGACCATAAGCCAAAAAGGACCAGAAGATATGATGGCCAGCATGTAAACATAACAAGTTTCGTTATCAGGTTTCAGACTTAGCAGAAAACAGAGCATGGCAGAAATAATAATATGAAGGCCTCTTTGTGAGCTTGATGCACTCACTACAGAGCAATGCATGACAAACCAAGCATACCTACAGTAAGATGGCACGTTTATGAATCTATCCATGGCAAGAACAATTGCATAGCATGTATGGATCAACTACAATAAGCTTGGCAAAAATGCATATCATGTTAAGAATCTGCCAGAAATATATTATAGCAAAAGTAGAGCAAGATTGAGTCATGCTATGGCACTCCATAAATGCAAAACATTGCTGGCATGGATCAATTACAACAATAGCTACAAAAAATCCTTACTGAACATCTCCAAAATATGCATGGATATCTCTGTAGCATCAAGTTTACATGGCAACAAAATTACAGCCGACAAGGACTTTGAGAAATCACCAAGTCCCTGAAATCAGAAATATTACGGGGCCTACTTTGCATGCTTGTGCTAGTCACCACAGGGATCACAAAAATACACGGACTGCACCACTGGAAAGATGGCATGGCATAATTCAAAACACATGTAGAGCTCATGCTCATAAGATGCACAGATTAAAAGATACAAAAATGACAAATCTCCAAGTTCTGATAAAAACCAGAGAATAACAGCAACTAGCCCTCTTCCAACAGAGAGTTGGGCAACAAGATGGCCTCTAATGAGCATGATGAAATTGAACAAAATGAAGAGCATCGCGAGACAAACAATTTGACATATTACACGCGCGAATCGGAGCTACATGCGGCGGCGGAGGATGGAGATCCCGGGCGGCGGCGGGCGGAGCTGGCCATGCGGCGGCAGAACGGGCCCCGCGGGCCTGCCCTGGGCCGCGCGGGCCGGCGGCGGGGAGAGGCGCGTGGGAGCCGGGCGGGACAGGTGGCGCGTGCCGATTGGCCGCGCCCGGCGGCGGCGGCGAGATGGACATGTCCGGCGGCGGCGGACGAAACGTCCGGCGGCGCTGGGGAAAAAAATACTAGGGTTAGGGTGGAATTGATCCGAAATTTCGGGGGAGGGGTGTTTATATAGGTAGAGGGAGCTAGGAGAGTCCAAACGAGGCGCGGTTTTCGCCCACGCAATCATGATTGAACGACCGAGAGCATGGCAGGGACTTAGACGGGTTTTGGGACTGTTTGAAAGGGGTTTTGCTGTAATGCCAAAACGGACTTAGCGGATGCCCGGTTAACCGATGGAGTACCAAACGACCTCCAAATGGAACGAAACTTGACCGGTGGCCTACCGGTGGTATACTAGGGCCACTTGGCAAGTCTCGGTCCATTCCGAGAAGGTTTGACACCTGCACACGAAATAAATCAAGAGGGGTGCACCGGAGGGGATAGGAGCGCCGGATTGCAAATCGGACAACGGGGAAAATGCTCGGATGCATGAGACGCACACGTATGCGAATGCGATGCACATGATGACATGATAAAATGCAACACGCAAGCAAATGACATGGCAACGACAGCGAATAACTGGCAGACACCTGGCGCGTCGGATCCGGGGCGTTACACTCTCCTTCCCACACTATGGATGGCTTGAACAGCCTTTCCAAAAAGATATTAGGTGGGACGGGGTCGCGCTTAGCGCCGATGCGGGCGAGGATATCCGCCGCTTGATTGTTTTCTCGGACCTCATGGTGGAATTCGAGCCCCTCAAACCGAGCTGACATTTTGAGGACAGCATTGCAGTAAGCCGCCATTTTTGGGTCCTTGGCATCAAAGTCTCCATTTATTTGAAATATTGCGAGGTTCGAATCCCCACGCACTTCTAGGCGTTGAATGCCCATGGAGACTGCCATCCGAAGACTATGCAATAGACCCTTGTATTCGGCTGCACTGTTGGAGTCTGTGTATAATATTTGTAGTACGTATTGGACTATATCTCCAGTGGGGGATGTCAGGACAACGCCTGCTCCCAGACCCGCTAGCATCTTAGAGCCGTCAAAGTGCATGATCCAATTGGAGTACGGGCCGTACTCTTTAGGGAGTTTGGCTTCTGTTCATTCGGCGACGAAGTCAGCCAGTACTTGCGACTTAATGGCTCGCCATGGTTTGTATATGATGTCGAACGGGAGGAGCTCGATAGCCCACTTAGCAATCCGGCCCATGGCATCGCGGTTATTTATTATATCATTGAGTGGTACTTCAGAGGCCACCGTGATTGAACACTCTTGAAAGTAGTGTCGTAGTTTCCGGGATGCCATGAAGACCGCGTATGCTGTCTTTTGATAATGTGGGTACCGTGATTTGCATGGTGTGAGGACGGTGGATACGTAGTATACCGGCTTTTGAAGCGGGAACTTATGTCCGTCCTCCTCTCGTTCGACGACGAGCACTTCGCTAACAACTTGGTGCGTTGCAGCTATATATAACAGCATGGGTTCGCCGATGTTTGGTGCGGCCAGGATTGGGTTGCTGGCCAAGAGGGCCTTTATTTCTTCCAGTTCGGCCGTGGCCGCATCCGTCCACTCGAAGTGTTCGGTGCGTCGAAGAAGGCGATAGAGAGGTAGTGCCTTTTCTCTCAATCGGGAGGTAAAGAGGCTTAAGGCAGCCACGCATCTAGTTAATTTCTGGATTTGCTTGAGGTCTGTTGTGGTAGCCAACTGTGACAAGGCTCGAATTTTAGCCGGATTTGCTTCAATTCCTCTATTGGAAACGATGAAACCGAGGAGCTTTCCGGCAGGAACGCTGAAAACGCATTTTTCAGGATTGAGCTTGATGTCATATGTTCGGAGATTGTCGAACATAAGCCTCAGGTCGTCTATTAAAGACTCGATGTGTCTGGTTTTGATGACTACATCGTCTACGTATGCCTCCACTGTTTTGCCGATTTGTGTTTCCAGGCATGTCTGAATCATGGGTTGATAGGTTGCACTGGCATTTTTGAGCCCGAAAGGCATGGTGTTAAATCAGAAGGGACCGTATGGAGTTATGAATGCTGTTGCGGCTTGAGCGGACTCCGCCATCTTGATTTGATGGTATCCGGAGTATGCGTCGAGGAAGCACAATGAGTCGTGTCCTGCGGTGGCATCGATTATTTGGTCGATGCGAGGGAGAGGGAAGGGATCCTTTGGGCTAGCCTTATTGAGGTCCTTGAAGTCGACGCATAGGCGCCAGGATTTGTCCTTTTTTGGTACCATCACCAGGTTTGCTAGCCAGTCCGGGTGTTTTATTTCTCTGATGAATCCGGCTTCGAGTAACTTGGCTAGCTCCTCTCCCATGGCTTGTCGTTTAGGTTCTTAAAAGTGCCGTAGTGTCTGCTTGACCAGATTGTATCCCTTTAGTATATTAAGGCTATGCTCGGCTAGCCTGCGTGGGATCCCTGGCATGTCTGAGGGGTGCCAGGCAAAGATGTCCCAATTCTCGCGTAAGAACGCCTGCAGTGCGGCGTCGATTGTGGGGTCCAGTTGTGCCCCAATGGTTGCTATTTTTGTAGAGTCCGTTGGGTGGACTTGGAATTCGACGATTTTGTCCGCTGGCTTGAAAGAGGTGGATTTGGATCGTTTGTCGAGTATCACATCGTCCCTATCCACTTTGGAGCGTAGTGCAGTTAATTCTTCGGCTTCTAGGGCTTCGGATAATGCCTCAAGGGTGAGGGCGGCGGTTTTGTTTTCGGCGCGGAGTGCTATGTCAGGGTCGCTGACTAGAGTGATGATTCCGTTGGGCCCGGACATCTTGAGCTTCATGTACCCATAATGGGGTATGGCTTGGAAGCTCGCGAATGCATCCCGCCCTAAAAGGGCGTGGTATCCACTATTGAATGGGGCCACTTGGAGTGTTATCTCCTCGGACCTGTAATTTTCCAGTGTGCCGAATACCACATCAAGGGTGATTTTTCCCGCACATCGCGCCTCCCGGCTAGGGATAATCCCTAGGAAGGTAGTGCTGCTTTGCTCAATACGGCCTTTGTCTATTTCCATCATGTTGAGAGTTTCCTCGTAAATGAGGTTTAATCCGCTGCAGCCGTCCATGAGCACTTTAGTAAGCCGAAAGCCGTCCACAATTGGACTAAGGACCAAAGCAGCGGGAGCTCGGACTGTTCGGAATGGCGGTTCATCACTGGCATTAAAGGTTATAGCCATATCGTTCCAGGGATTTGTTGCTACAACATGGCAGACTTCGGCGAGGCTGCGAAGTGCTCTCTTGCGCCTGTTATTTGAGGCGAAAGTCTCGAAGACTGTCAATAATGTATTGTTGCTTTCTACGGGATGATGCTCTACGGTATCGTTGATGAGGAGACCCTCGCCGCTCTTGGCCACTTGCCGAAGTATCCAACATGCTCTAAGGCTGTGTGTTGGCATGGTATCTGGTGTGGTGTGAATTTTGCATGGCCCATTGAGCCATCCCTCCAATACGGTTCCGCGCCCTGTAGTGGGCTTTGGTTTCTTTATGATTGGATCGGGTGAATTGTGAGAGTGCACCCTTTTAGTTCGGACGAGGGGTTTATTCAGGGCCGGTGGATCCCAGAATTTTGCTTCGGTTTTCCAGGCGCTTTCCATCGCACAGTACTTCTGTACTATGGCTGCCAAGTCAGCAAAGTGTACTATGTCACGGCGACGTATGGCGTTGAGGATTCCCTTGTCCTTGCAATTTTTGCAAAATAACGAAATTGCGTCTTCCTCGCGACAGTCCTTGACCTTATTCATTACAAGGAGGAATCTGGCCCAAAAGTGATGTACTGTCTCTTGGGACTCTTGTCTAATGTGGGAAAGATCGCTTGTATCTGGGCGGGTGGGTAGATTTAAGTCCGAACCCTGACCCGATCTAAGACTCAGAGGCAGAGGAGCTTCCGAACATGGCAGTTCGGGCTCTGGGATGTTACCCAATTTTTCTGGCCCACTGTCCGATTCTAAGTTCAGAGCTTGGGTCATGTCCTCCCGCAGACAGGTATCCGGCTCGGAGAGCTCGGGAATCCGAACATAGTTCATCCTCAAAATAGAGGAAGAATCGCTGCATTGCTCCTCCAACACCGCTATCTGATGGGTGACCGGCGGAGAGTTAATCTCTCTTTGGTCGGGTTTAAGCCCGATCCGATCATAGTCTGTAGCGACTCCTCGGGCAGCGATGCGATCCCAGAGCTCGTTCAAGGACGAAAGCTCCATTGGATCCATCCGCTCGGCGTATTCCGAGCTGACGTGGAGGTTGTTTTCGATGACCCAAGAAGTCATCATCGGTGCGGCGGCCGAACGGGCGGTCATGACGAAGCCGCCTAGTCAGAGAGTTTGGCCTAAAGCCAGAGCTCCCCCAGAGGAGATGTTGTCCTTGATAACAAGGTGAGCCATCAAACCTTACCGTCATGACACGGTGCAATTCTCAATGAAAGCACCAATGTCAGTGTCAAAACCGGTGGATCTCGGGTAGGGGGTCCCGAACTGTGCGTCTAAGGCTAATGGTAACGGGAGGCGGGGGGCACAATGTGTACCCAGGTTCGGGCCCTCTCGATGGAGGTAATACCCTACTTCCTGCTTGATTCATCTTGATGATATGAGTATTACAAGAGTTGATCTACCACGAGATCGTAGAGGCTAAACCCTAGAAGCGCCTATGATTATGATTGTTGTTGTCCTACAGACTAAACCTCCGGTTTATGTAGACACCGGAGGGGGCTAGGGTTACACAGAGTCGGTTACAGAGAAGGAGATATACATATCCGAATTGCCAAGCTTGCCTTCCACGCAAAGGAGAGTCCCACCTGGACACGGGACGAAGTCTTCAATCTTGTATCTTCATAGTCCAACAGTCCGGCACAAGTACATAGTCCGGCTGTCCGAGGACCCCCTAATCCAGGACTCCTTCAATGATTCCTTGGGAATAGGAAAGTTTTAAGGCCCAGGAGGAGGCGTTTGATATTCATGGCCTTTATAAAGAGGTACAAACCCGTCTTTCTCCCATACGCCTGCTTCTTCCTCAACCTTTCCCGCCTCGAGTTCCAGCACCCAGGTTTTAATTGCTACGAGCCTCTCAGTCATGTCCGGATCCAGCCTTCAAGGCCGGTGGGTGGCCTCTTCTGTCACAGAGGAGGATATTGCGAAGCTCCGAGCGGCAAGATACCTAACCGCGGAAATCCTCCACAGGCTCCCAGCTGAAGGGCAGGTTATCCCCACCTCCAGATCCGGCGAGAGGGTCGTATTCATCTCCCACTTCCTCCAGGGGCTAGGGTTCGCTCTCCATCCATTTGTACGCGGGCTCATGTTCTATTACGGGCTAGATTTTCACGATCTAGCCCCGAACTCTTTTCTTCTCATCTCGGCGTTCATCGTCATGTGCGAGGCCTTTCTTCATATTCCCCCACACTTCGGCTTATGGCTCAAGACCTTTAATGTGAAGCGGAAGGTGATCGAGGGGAAGCAAGCGAAGTGTGGTGGTGCCACGGTGAGCAAGCTCACCAACACTCTTTGGCTAAAAGGATCCTTCACAGAATCCTCCAACTTATGGCAGCGGGAGTGGTTTTACATCACTGAACCCCGTGGTACCAAGTGGGCAGCTACACCAGCGTTCCAATCTGGACCTCCAATTCAGCTCGCATCATGGAACAATAAGGGGCTGGACTGGGGATCAATTGACGAAGTGCAGACTCTTCAGAGCCACATCCGGAGTCTTCTTGAGAGGGACACCAATCTAATCAATGTGATTCAAGTAATGTTAGTCCACCGGGTCCTGCCGTGCCAGGGACAGCTGTCGGTGTCAAAACTAGCGGATCTCGGGTAGGGGGTCCCGAACTGTGCGTCTAAGGATAATGGTAACAGGAGACAGGGGACACGATGTTTACCCAGGTTCGGGCCCTCTCGATGGAGGTAAAACCCTACTTCCTGCTTGATTGATCTTCATGATATGAGTATTACAAGAGTTGATCTACCACGAGATCGTAGAGGCAAAACCCTAGGAGCTAGCCTATGATTATGATTGTGTATGTTGTATATGTCTATCGACTAGCCTAGCCACGGTTTATATAATTCACCAGAGGCCTAGGATAACAAGAGTCCTAGCCGAATACGCTGGTGAGGAGGAGTCCTTGTCTTGATCACCAAGACTTGTGGAATCTTCCTTGTATGCGGCAGTTGTCCGAACTGGCCCATGAGTATACGACCATGGGGGGTCCTCGGCCAATCTAACAGATCGGGAGACGACGTGGTGAGTACCCCTTAGTACAGGACACCATCAACGGACCCGTAGCATGTGGGAGTTTATTCCGAAAGGACCACGAACCCTTCAGCACTTCTTCGGCACGACGCACAGAGGAATGTGGAAGTTATTTTTCGGGACACGAAAACAATGGTCGGACACCACCGAGGACATCGGCCTCGACTGCGACCATCCGGATACCTTGGTAAGCGCTCGACTCCCGAACACGGCTTAGTTAAACATCCCGTAATAAGATACTGAGAAAACCATCTTCCTCCAGGGCTGGATAAAGAAGGTGGAGCGAATTAGGTGTTCGGCCCCTCTTCCCGAAGACTCAGCTAGTCCCGTGCTAACAAGGATGCTGGTCCCGGCACCATACCAGGTGCTGCTGAAAGAGGACAAGGAGGAAAGCAGAAAGGCCCAAGGCGGCCTCCATTCTGAAGGTACACCAGACACTATGTCCGGGGAGATTAGGGCTCCCTCTTCCGAAGACAAAAGAGAAGGAGAAGCTGACATCCTTCCTCCCCATGGTAAGAAAAGGGCCGCCTCCGAAGGTTGGGGGGGCACAGGCTCCTAAGCGAGGTAAGATGCCCCCGTCAGGCGGTTCGGTCTCGGAAGACGACGTTGTCGCACAGTTCCTCCATCAGGACAAGCCTTTAGCCGAAACGTAAGTGAACAAGGGTGTTTTAAACATATCCCGTTCTTTTCCTGTTACAAGGGTAACATCCAGAATATATGTTTTGCAGTCCGGCACGTAGTCTTCCTCAACAATCCTCTTCCTCGGGGGATCTTCTTCCGGAGATGATGGAGAGCGAGACACCTCCACAGGCTTCCTCGCCCCATAGGGCGGACGACTTCGAGGTGTCATCCCGGAGGATCTCTCCTAATCAAGTAGTGCGGGGGATAATGAAGACGATGCCCGAAGGTGAAACCTCGGTCGCGCAGGGCCCGGGGTGTGCGGTCCGAATGGGGACCAACAATAAAGGCCCCGGACTATCCGGTTTACAGCCGGAGATGACTCTAGGGTCGAGTAAACATATCCCTTCAAAGGGAGTCCGTGCTTCTACAGCTGCTTCCAGGAATCCCGAAGCGCCGGATGTATTGACGGACATGCTACGACATGCGTCCGTCTCAGAGGAACATTGTACCTTGATGGGTATGGTGGTCGAGAGGATTCTGTCCACGAAAAGCGGATTGAATGAAGCCTTCACGGGCCTGCTAAGAGGCTTCGCGGTACGTAATGTAATATTTTTTCAATTGTGCTCGAAACACAAAATGCACATGTGTATAGATAGTAGCCCCTAAGACTCTGGTTGGCGTCCAAAAGGAGGCAATCAGAGGATTGAAAAAGACATGCCCAGAAAATAATCTAACTGATCGGAACACAGGCTGCTACATCCATGGAGACTGCCCACACGACAGAGGTTGCAGGTCTGAAGCAAAAACTTGACGTGACGGATGACGACATCACGCTTATTAACAGGCGGCTCGACGAGGCGCAAGGTATGTTTTGGGGCGGCCAGTATATGTATGCATAATAACATGAGCACGAAGCTGAGGATTATATACTGAGACATGCACAACTGTAGATAGTGCTGCCGCCGTTGAGGCCCTTCGGGCCGAGCTTGCCCGAGCCAAGGAGCAAGCTAGGATGGATAATGTGGCTGCCGAAGGCAGCTGAAGATTTAAAGGCCGAACAGGCTGTTCGGCGCCAGTGCAAGGAGAGAATATCTTCCATAGAGAGAGATCTAAAGGATGCCACTGGCAAATGCCAAGCACTCGAGGAGGAGAACAAGGCCAAAGTAGCCGAACTCGAGAAGGCCTTACAAGAGGCGAGAGAAGCACGATCTGAGTCGAGAGCGGCTCGGGAGGAGATCTGGCAAGCCGGGGAGATAGCGGCCGGTAAGCCCTTTCTATTGCAGACTAAATTCGGTGATCTGAAGTTTGCCCCGCTTAATCAAATGTGGAGCTCTTCAGACGCGTTCTTGGACTTGCCGAGGAGTGCCTCTGATGCAGTGCAGTTTTACCAAGCGCAAGAAGGGTATGCAACGAAGAAGCTTTTCTGGTCACAATTCGACATGCCAAAGCGCCCGCTGTTGTTGAACGAACAGATGACCCAATGAGCCGAGCTCCGGTTCTGCCATGAAGGACGTCGTGGTCCGGCTGTGGCCGACTGAGCCGGTTTCGAATAATTATTTCGGTTTGGTGCAACGAATTGTGGGTGTGGTGCCGCGTATCGATGCCATGAGGCAATCAGCGTGCATTGAAAGTGCACGGATGGCCTTTGCCCGTGTCAAGACGTATTGGGTGAAGATGAAGGCCACCGATATTGCAGCGAAGAGTCCACCCGTGGGCCAGGACAAACACACGCCAGAGCATTATTTTGAAGATGTCCTAGAAGGCGCCCGCTTGATAGAGGGTCAGTGCTCAAAGGATATAATCTTCGAGTGAATGTACCGAGATTGTAAAAACAATATTATGGTATGTTAAGGCTATATTTTTACAGTTTTGCCTAAAAGTTTTGATTCCTCCTGTGCGGCCGTTTTTGTATAATCTGAAAGTTTTCCAGTCGTCGGCTTTGGCCCCCTCGCATAAAATATGGGGGTGTTCGGAAAAGCACTTGATCACTCTTCACCCAACGTCTTGGTCCGTGAAGGAGGTGTCAATGCGGTGAACTTGGCAATCGGACTATAGGGCTTTAACACTTTCACTCAGCCATAGGAGTTTGACGGTGGGTCTACGATATAGCCCCTGGTATGTACGCGGTTATCCCAAGACGGTGCGTTACATAGGTGACCTGAAGAACAGTCCTTCGTGTAATACGAAAGGAATCGCGAAAGATTCTGATAAGTCATCGAGTGGTTGACCAGCTCTCGCCGCATCATGACAGTCAGTTTTCCGCTTTCTCTACTGAGGTGCTTGACCAAATGAACCGGAAACACAATCGCAGTAGTTCTCCCTTTACTACCCTAGCCGACAGAGCGGAACGTAAGGTAGTAAGCACAGGAGCCGGGCAACCCAACTACTGACCAAAGACATGATTCGGAGCTGATGCATATAAGGCCAAACTCACGACGCCGAAGTGTGCTATAAAGCTGTTCGGATTTGTTGGCAACTCATTTGTTCACATATCGAGCCCCTGGCAATTTATGCCGGGGTGCGTGTGTGAAACAACCAAAGAAGCAAAATTCAGTTCTTTAGGAAAACTGAAAAAGGCGAATACTAAATACAGATTATGTTCACTGGAACTTGATTGGTATGCCAATCGCCATCTTACAGAGAATGACGCCACAACCCAGGCTATTTGACATGCCAAGGGTTGAAGGATGAGGGAAAAGGCACTTTACAGGCTCGAAATAGAGAGTGCGGTCTACAAAAAATTTATTTGGACCTCCTGTCACACGTCTGCGCCGCCTTGCCTCGGTGAAAGGACTCCTTAACAGGAAAAGCCTTTGAGTGAGTGTACGAAGCCGAACTCCGAGAGAGTCTGTGAGATGACCAGCCTTTTGAGCCACCTGCGGTAAAGGATAAAAAATAGTTAAAAAAGGAAAAAAGAAGCTATGGGAATGCCTGTAGGCCTGTCCGTATGGTGCCTCCGCCGATGACCAGGGTATTGTAAGTGCAGAATTATGTATGCGCGGGACAAACTTCGCGGGTGTATGAAGCGAACGACGGAGGCCGAACTGCTAATCTAGTTCTGAGATTGATCGGTCCTATTTAATAGAGACCGGCGGCTTAATGGCCGATGAGATACGTGGCTTAATAAGGCCGCTTTGTACTTCAGCTGTAGTGGCCGTAGTATGATCCTCTGCACGGAGGGAGTGTTCCGTATTTCCATTTATTGTTATGACACCGCGTGGACCGGGCATCTTAAGTTTTGCATGGGGGTAGTGTGGGACCCCATTGAAACGAGCAAAGGCGGTACACCCCAGAAGTGCATGGTAGCTGCTTTGGGACGGGGAAATATCGAAGGTCAAGCCTTTGCTTCGGAAGTTGTTTGGCGAACCGAAGACGACTTCCAATGTGATGGAGCCCGTGCAGTGAGCTTCTACGTCGGGTACTGCTCCCTTGAGGGTAGTTGTGGTGGGCTTGATTCTTGAAGGATCAATGCCCATTTTGCGGACAGTGTCTTGGTAGAGTATATTGAGGCTACTGTTGCCGTCCATAAGGACTATTGTGAGATGGAACCCATCGATAATTGGGTCGAGGACTAGAGCTGCTTAACCTGCGTGACGGATACTGACTCGGTGGTCCTTGCGGTCAAAAGTGATCGGGCAGGCCGCCCATTGATTAAATTTTGGGAGGACCGGCTCTATGGCGTAGGCGTCCCGTATTGTCCGCTTGCGCTCCCCTATAGGGGTGTCTGTCACGTATACCATGTTCACTGTTTTTACTTCGGGGGGAAATTACTTCTGACCCCCGGTGTTTGGTTGGCGAGTCTCTTCGTCCTCGCTGTCTCTGGGAGGCCCCTTCCCTTTGTGTTCGGCTTTAAGCTTACCGGCTTGTTTGAAGACCCAACAGCTTCTGTTGGTGTGATAGGCTGGTTTATTGGGGGTGCCATGAATCTGGCAGGGCCGATCCAGTATCCTGTCTAAATTGGATGGTTCGTCTCTGTTTGCCTCGAATGGTTTTTTCCGTTGACCGGGTTTGGAGCTGCTGAATCCGGCGTTGAGCGTCGTGTCATGCGTTCCTTCATTATTATTGCGACGCTTGTGTTTACTGCATCATGGCTTGCCGTTGCTGTCTCGGACTTCGGAAGTGCCCGGATCGCTGGCGCTGTTGCTTCTACGAGCGAGCCAAATGTCTTCTCCCGTGCAAAAGCGGGTCATCAGAGCGCTAAGGGCTGATATGGATTTTGGTTTTTCTTGACCGAGGTGGTGGGCGAGCCACTCGTCCCGGACGCTGTGTTTAAAGGCCGCGAGGGCTTCAGCGTCTGGACAATCGACAATTTGGTTCTTTTTGATTAAGAACCTAGTCCAGAGCTTCCTGGCTGACTCTCCGGGCTGCTGGACGGTGTGAGTTAAGTCATCGGCATCTGGTGGACGGACATATGTACCTTGGAAGTTATCGCGGAAGGCGTCTTCCAGGTCCTGCCAGGTTCCAACGGAGTTTTCCGGTAGACTGTTTAACCAGTGTCGAGTTGGTCCTTTGAGTTTCAGTGGGAGGTATTTGATGGCATGGAGATCATCACCGCGGGCCATATGTATATGGAGAAGAAAATCCTCGATCCATACCGCGCGGTCTGTTGTTCCATCGTATGACTCGATATTCATAGGTTTAAACCCTTCTGGGAATTCATGCTCCATTACCTCATCAGTGAAGCAAAGGGGGTGTGCGGCACCTCTATATCGGGCCACGTCGCGATGTAGCTCGGATGGAGTCCGTCTGCGGTTCTCTGCCCGGGCGTGATTATGATTGTTGCGTCCGGCTAGGTAGCCGTTGTCGCGTGTCGGGGCGTGCCCCCACGATCCATAGATCGATCTGTTCTGACCTGCTCTACTGTCCAAGTTCTGCCGCAGGTCGTATCACTACAAAAAAAGACACATCCGTGACATTTTGGGCCGAACGAGATTTTTTTCTGTCATACTTATGACACTTCTATGATGATAATTGTGACAAAACCCGGTATCATCATAGATGATGTGGGCTCCTACTTCTATGACAAAAAATCATGACAGAAAATGGGCTTTTCGTCCTGGGCGGGCCGGAGACGTAGCTGCATGACATTCTTTGGGCCATCCATGACGGAAAAAACCATGGTAGAAGCGAGGGCGAGGAAAATATCGGGGTGTTCCCAGTTACGGTGGGGTGGTCGGGGCCGAGCGATGCGCGTTTCTCTCGTACACGCACGCGCGTGGGTGCGAGGCGTTGGGCTCTAACTGAACCCGAGCGATTGCACTGCAGGCTACGCGTTACTGAACCCGAGCGAGCGATTACTTTGCTACTGCTGCTAACTGAAGTCGATCGATGCTGCCTCTAGATGAACAATGAGCATTTCTAGGGGGTTTGGATGAACAGTTCCCGGTGGGGGTGGATGAACAATACCCCGTGGTGTTGCCTCTGGATGAACAGGAACCCTGTCGATCGAGCCGGTTGGGGCTGGATGAACAGGACCCTGTGGAGGGCTGGATGAACATGACCATCCCGTGGAGGGCTGGATGAACAGTAGACGGTGGAGGGCTGGATGAACAGTAGCCCGTGGAGGGGTGGTTGAACAGGAGCCCGTGGAGAGGGTTGGTTGTACAGTAGCCGGTCGAGTACCGCGCGGTGGAGGCTGGATGAACAGGAGTACGTGGATGAACAGTCGCAGGTGGAGGCTAGAGGAGGTCGACGGTGGATGAACAGTAGTCCGTGGAGGCTGGAGGGGGTCGACGGTGGAGATGAACAGTATCCCGTGGAGTCTCGTTTTGCGGTACGCCACACCCCTCCCGATGAACAGGACCCTCGTTTCGACCGTAGCGCTCCAACACAAGTCTGCTTCCTACGTTTTGCGGTACGCCACACCCTCCCGATCAACAGGACCCCCGTTTCGACCGTAGGAGGTCCGTTTCCTCCGTTTTGCGGTACGCCAGACCCATCCCGATGAACAGGATCCCATTTCGAACATGGTCGGTCGAACACAAGGCCGTTTCCTCCATTCTGCAGTACACCAGGCCACGTTTCCATCAGCTGTTCTGTCCAAGCCCTCCCGATGAACACGACGAAGCATTCCGCTCCGACCAAGCCGGTTGGCTCCCCATGAACACGACGATGACTTTGTTTCTCCGTTCCGACCTAGCCATGTACACGAGCCATGGCCGTACGTATGCGTGAGTAGGCGTTCGAGACCCTGCCCGTATGTACGTACGTGGTCGTATTTTCTTTCTTGCACACTGGCCGCTATACATACGTGTACATGCTACGTGTGCGCCTGTACATCGACCAGTATGTACGTACACGTTCGCGACTAGAATGACAACGCTACTTACGCTTCGACCAGGTGGGCCCGACTGTCAGGCACTTCCTTGCGTGCGAAGATGTAGCTGGTGGGTCCCAGCAGTCAGGGGGCGAATCATTTTTTTGCCCGGATGCACTTCCTTGCGTGCGAAGATGTAGCTGGTGGGTCGCAGCATTCAGGGGGAAACGTTTTTTTTCACGAAATACGATGGCCCGTCCGGTGGGTCCCCGCTGTCAGGTGGAGGAATAATTATTTTGCGCGTAATAAGCAGGCACTTCCTTGCTGCGGCCGTGGACCCAGCTGTCAGCCTCTCCACGTACAGTCCACGTCCGATGGAAGCCGTTCCTTGACCACGTTGACCACGCTGCGCCGAGAGCACCAGGGCGGTGGACAACGGTGAGGCCTGGGAAGGGGACGGCGCGGAGCCGGGGAAGACGCGGTAGTGGATGCCCACGCGTAGAGGAGTATGAGGGTTCACTGGTTCGCTGCGGTGCGAGGCTGCCATCGCTGCAGAATAACAGGGGGTGTGGGTGAGTAAAGGGATGGCTTGGCCAGCGGTGGGAGTAGTAGGGGGCGGTGAGGCCTCCGCGGCATCGCAGCCGGCCGCGGGAGGCAGGAGCACGCGGCACGACCGGCGCTGGTTTGGGCGGCTGGAGCAAGAAGACCAGAGGTTGAAGAAGCACTACGGCCGTTGGATGGACATCGTATGGTCACTGGAGCTAGAATCGTTCATATTGACTAAGTTGACAAAGCCCTTCGTCCCCGTCAACTTAGTTGGCCCACAAGTCAGCCTCCCACTATTGTGGGTCCCAGCTGGCAGGGGGTATTCATTTTTTTGCGTAATAAGGAGGCACTTCCTTGCGTGTGAAGATATAGCTGGTGGGTACGACTTGTCAGCGGTGGGAAAGTTTTTTCCACGAAATACAGAGGCCCTTCCGGTGGGTCCCAGCTATCAGGTGGACGAATCATTATTTTGCGCGTAATAAGGAGGCACTTCCTTGCTGCGGCCATGGACCCAGCTGTCAGCCTCTCCACATACAGTCCACGTCCGATGGAAGCCGTTCCTTGACCACGTTGACCACGCCGCGCCGAGAGCACCAGGGCGGTGGACGACGGCGAGGCCTAGGAAGGGGACGACGCAGAGCCGGGGAAGACGCGGCAGTGGAAGCCCGCGCAGAGAGGAGTACGAGGGTTCACTGGTTCGGCTGCGGTGTGAGGCTCCCGCTACCGCAGAATAACAGGGGGTGTGGGTGAGTGGAGGGATGGCCTAGCCAGCGGTGGGAGTAGTAGGGGCGGTGAGGCCTCCGTGGCAGCACAGCCGGCCACGGGAGGCAGGAGCAGGCGGCACGACCGGCGCTGCTTTGGGCGGCGGGAGCAAGAAAACCAGAGGTTGAAGAAGCACTACGGCCGTTGGATGGACATCGTACGGTCACTGCCGCTAGAATCGTTCATATTGACTAAGTTGACAAAGCCCTTGGTACGCGTCAACTTAGTCGGCCCACAGGTCAGCTTCCAAAATGGTGCGCCCCAGCAGTCAGGGGGAGGAATCATTTTTTGGGCGGGTGAAGCTAGAATATCCGAGATTGAAGAAGAAGCACGGCATCCGTTGGATGGACATCCAACAACACTGCTGCTAGAACCGTATGTTGACTATAATAAGTTGACAAAGCCTTGCATACGCGTCAACTTCTTTTTTTCAGGGGACGTGTCAACTTAGTAGGCCCACAAGTGTGTGGCAGAGAACTTATAGCCGATTTGCGATTTGTAAGAATGTACAACCCATTTTTGGATTCTAATGGAATTTACTACAGCCCATTTACAGTTTATTAAAAGTACAGCCCATTTTCTAGCTAGGACAATGATTGATAATTTCAACCAACCGTTCAAGACAGAATTCAATAAAATTTCCCACATTTTGACGGGATCCGAAATATTTTTATCCCGAAATTTCTAGTCAGATTAAATATAAATTTGTATTAAGTAAAAATCTAACGAAACATTGCGCGTGCAACAATTAAAAATTAAGATTTTCAAAATCCATAAACAATATTTTGTAAACTAATTTCGTGTTTGGTGCATTTTTTATAGTTACTGCCCAGTTTTTATAATTACATACCATTTATTATTTTTAAAGCCCATTTCCCCATTAAGCCTAATGCATCCCTCCTAGGAAAGATTTGCAGCCCAGCGGGGCGGAGAATAACAAGTTGACCTTGCCTGGGTATTCCTCAAAAAACGTATAGCTGGGCTAGCCATTTTCATCTTGAAAAAAATTAATATCTGGGTTGGATATCTGTCCTAAGCTAGACGGCCCACAGCCCGCCTAGTTAATACCCTGCTCTCCTCTGAACAACAACGAAAACATCGCCAAGAAAAACTCTGCAGTGCTCATGCCTCAAAAACACAAATACTGCTCGAGCTGCTTGGTCCCAGCTGTCGGCCGCACCTTGTGCAATTCTCTCGTTTATATTGACTACATAGGTTGACAATGGTGTGGGACCGTGATGTCAGGAAACCAGGAGGAAGCAAAAAAATATAGTTGTACATAATAAGGAGGCACTTGCGTACGTACGGCTATGGCCCTAGTGGGTCCCTACTGTCATCCAGTCAAAATAAAGTCATCTCCTGAATCCTCATGTTCATTGACCATGTTAACAATGCTCGGCGCCACAGCGAGCGCAACAACTCGAAGGACGACGGAGAGGGCCTCGCGGGCCCTACGGATGGTCTGATACAACGCCCGCTGCTCATTCAGGAAGCCAGGATCATCGGACACCTATGAGCACCTTCGAGAGACTGAGACGGCATGAAACGGTAAGGCCGCGCTTGGGAGCTCTGGTTTATTTCACACCTGTATTAAGATACAAGTGTAATTTACTCGTCATCGGAAACAACGCGTAAAATACAGGCGTAATGAAACCGAGGGCCCGAGGTCTGTAAGTAAAACCGGCGGGTTACGCGTGTAATTTGAGAGACCAGTGTATATTTTACTAGTCGAAATCGACCAACCAAGCGCTTCGCCCGAGACCATCTGCTTTTATTTACAAGCGTCAGTTTTACAAGCGGTTTTGGTTGGAAAACGACGATCCAATCACGGCCTAAGATGATGAGTTGGTCGGAAGATCATATGGTTTCACGTCTAACCTACCCGACTTGTCGTATAGGCTATGAATGAAACATAAGACGATGAACTTCTTAAGCACGGAAACAACAGAAGAGGATGATCTTCCTAACAAGCAAATCACTGGCATTAGATCGACATGCAAAACAATACGAAGCATTATTCTCAGGAGGCACGGTGAACAGCTCGTGATGCCGCATGCCACAACATTCCAAGCTCAACTTTGCAATCAAACACAAGGCCTGGCATTACATAGACAATATTCAGAACAAACTCTTAAAATATCTTACATAAGTCAACATTCATGTGACTATGCATCTCAGCAGAGTAAATATTTACTTCTGAACTAAGACAGGAATAGGAAAAAACGATCGACGTTGCTCACAGCAAAGGGCGTCCCACTCAAAAATATCAAATGCATGTCTTCTGGCTAACATCAATGAGCAAAAATTGACAAGGTTTTCCAATTCCAATATATTAAACTAATGTCAACTTTGACAAGCTTTTCCCATTCAAAATATGTAATGCCTATGATTGTGGAACGGGCAGGGTTTGTCATCAGTTTGTCATCTGATAGTCCGGTGGCTCAAGGTGACGACGAATGATTAGATAACCATTCGATGTATTATGCATGATGAAGTATTATGGAGGACACGAACCATCTGAAAATTTTGTGCAGTTCCACTAAAATCAAGCTGAGCATCCCTGTGGATTTCGTATTTATATGCTGCCAGAAAACAAAGACACATCAGCACACACATGAATATTGGCCCCAGTGTCAACCCACCAATCGGTGGACTAACAAACTGAAAGTACGGTAAACAGATTACCATACCCAGATGCCCCATCATTGTTGCTTAGAGTGACATTGACAGACTTGGAGTCCTGTAATGGCTTCTTGGTACTTGTTTGGGCACTTGTTTGCCCAGTGTTCCTCCGAACCACAAGTAAAGCAGTCATCTCTCTTTTTGTCTTTCTTCTTACCCTTCTTAATGGCCGACGATGGCAGCACGTACCATTCAAACATATAGTCCGGTGGCTCAAGGTGACGACGAATGATTAGAGAACCATTCGATGTATTGTGCATGATCAAGTATTATGGAGGACACAAACCATCTGGAAATTTTGTGCAGTTCCACTAAAATCAAGCTGAGCATCCCTGTGGATATCGTATTTATATGCTGCAAGAAAACAAAGACACAGCAGCACACACATGAATATTGGCCCCAGTGTCAACCCACCAATACGTGGACTAACAAACTGAAAGTACGGTAAACAGATTACCATACCCAGATGCCCCATCATTGTTGCTTAGAATGACATTGACAGATTTGGAGTCCTGTCCTGGCTTCCTGTACTTGTTTGGGCACTTTTTGCCCAGTGCACTCCACGTGTTGTAGAGTTTCCTATGCTCTCTGCAAACTAGTCATGTCACCAGCGTCTACTAATACCCTGTAAAGCTTCTCGATCATTCCTTGTGTAATGTAGCGCAAACAGTGACTGTTTCTTTCTGCAAAGTGGTAAAACCAACTGGACCCACTAATGCAGCAGTTTGACTTAGACACATTGGCTCCTTTTGTGCAGTTCAACTAAAATCAAAGTCGGAATAAAACCGAGCTTTAATTTTTATATCCCTGTAAGCAACAATAGGTATAAGGGAAACAATTACTGAGAAATAACGGTTGATGACTTGTACTCCCAGAAGAAAAACATCTACTGATCTACCTTATCTTAATGGGAAACAAACTAGGAGAGTAGCAATTCTCCATCAGTGTGATTCATCCATATTAACTCAGACATTATCTTAACAATGCCTTGTTTCAACATCTATAAAGAACAACAAAGCAGAAAAGTATCAATCCTAAAACAATGCGACTGATTCATTTTAACAGAGACATTATCTTGACAATACCTTGGTTAAACATGTAGAAAGAACTACAAAGCAGGATAGTACCATTTGTAAAACACTGTAACTGATATATAATAACAGAGACATTATCTGAACAATACATTTCTTAAACATGTACTCCGGCCGATTCCTAACAGAAATGGTACTCCCGTCGATCCCTAACAAGTGTTGCAGTTTTGAACTAAGGTTCAGTAGTTAATTCTGAGGAAAGTAGGTACTAACCTTTCAAGACCAAGATTTGAAACAACTCCTGAGGAAGATCTAAAAGAGATCTCAACACATATATGGAAATCCAGTCTCATTTTGTGCAGTTCCACCAAAATTAAGCAAAGCAAAATGTCGCAATAGCAACAAGTTGAATAGATATCCCTGTTTTAACAGAGGCAAAAAAGGAATCAATTACTGGCCAATAAAGGAGGATGAAACATGCGGCCACAAAAATGGTAATCCCGCCAATCCCTGACAAGTGTTGCAGTTTTGACATAAGATTCAGTAGTTAATTCTGAGAGTGGCATTGCTTAATTTTACCATCAGCATTAGATTAAGAAAAAGCATAAACAGTTCCAGGGGCGAGTGGGCGCAACAACACCATGTGCTTCCATCTACTTATAAAGGGGGTGATGCAGAGTTTGTTGTAACAAAGCAACAAGCATAATGTCTGGGTTGGTACCATTTTTGTTCCCTACTTAATGGGAAAAGAGAGCAATACAATAGCTTCAATTCAACATTTATTTAAAACAGTACCAATACAAGTAGCACAACATCTCAAAACACACTACACGATCATGTGGATGGGACATGGGACATGCCAGCACCATGTGCATCCACAGGTATAAATGGGTGATGCAGAGTATGTAGCCAAGCAGCATATCTGCATTGGTCCCATATTTGTTCTCTTTAAAACTTTTTCCTATGTGAGGGCAGCAAATCTGGTCCTGCACAAACTATCCGACCCCCCCAGTTTCTTTCCCTTTTCCACAAAGAGTTCGGTTCCTTATAGATGTGTGTACTGGGTTACCCCCTTTTTCCCTTTTTAACCAACAAAGCGGCTGGATAGCTAGTCTATACTACTTTCCCTCCCTCCTTTCCTTATTGAACCACGTCCTAGATTCATGCTCCACCCCCACCCTTCTTTCCTCTTTGAACCAAGACCTAGATTCGACTACAGAATCGAAAAAGATCCGCATGCAGCTAGACCAATGACGGTTTCAAAGAAACTTATACCTTAGGGTCGTCGGGATGTGGCAAGGCATGCGGCGGGAGGTCGAATCTACCCACACTACGTACGGCAGCGAGGAAGAAGGGGTCGGTGGCCCTCCCGCACAAGCACTGGGTGAAAGAGAAAAGGGCAGCCGGCAGTGGATTGCCTCCCTCGTCGAAGGCGATAGAGTGAACGCTGCACCTCCTTCCCTTCCCGGTGTGACCCGATCCGGACGCCTCCTTCGCCAGCTGTGAGGGGGGTGAGAGAGACAGAGGCCACAACGCAGTCTTGTTTAGATCTAGTGAAGAGGGTGAGAGACTATGAATATAGCAAACCCTAGCAAAGGAACGCTGAGCCTCCAGCGTGTATATATATATATATGTGTAGTGCGGCGAGAGTGTGGAGAGTGCAAACCCTAGCGAACAAGCACTGAGGCTCCAGCTTATATATATACTGTAGTACGGACTGAGCTCTGATGCCTTAACTGCACCTGCTTTTGGCTGTATGACAGGTGGGCCAGCCACATTTTGGGCCCACCTGTCATAAACCCAAAGGCAGGTGCACTAAAGTCAATGAAGCTGCATCCATATAGTACTCGTGTATACGACTAATATATAGTGGAGTGGTTTTCTTATTCTCTCCATAACAATCGTTTTAAATTGTGTAAGTACGAAACGAAACTCTTTATTTAACGTACCAGTGAAGAAAACTACTACTCCCTCTGTTCGTAAATATTTGTCTTTCTAGAGATTTCAACAAATGACTACATACGGAGCAAAATGAGTGAATCTGCAGTGTAAAAATTTCTATATACATCCGTATGTCGTAGTCCATTGCAAACCACTTGAAAGACAAATATTTAGGAACGGAGGGAGTACTTCCGATGAACTAACGATCCGCGCGTCCTAGTCGCACTTCCTGTCCTTCACGTGCGGTACACTACCCTCCCTTAAGTGAACAACCACACATGCGCCAAATTATCGGAAACGTGTGAGAGTGTGTACAAATAAAGAATTTTAATTTCAATTATCGGAAAGGTTTGAGAGTATGTACAGTCTGCCCTCTCTAATAATTATGGTTTGTTGTGTTCGGCCTAAACTTGGTCAAACTTTACAAAGTTTGACTTCAGTCAAATCTAATATGCAGAGTAAATAAAAATGGAGGGCTACTACGTACATCCGGGTTTTTAGTCCACACAATTTTTTTAATCAAAGTTAATAGCTGGACAAATAAAATTACAGGGGAGCTGGAGACAAAGTTGTGAGAAGGCTTAGAAATCAATACAAAACTTATGCTCTTAGTACCAACGTCGATCCTTCTTCGAGGAAACATTTGGTTCATAGCCAATTGTGTGATAAAATTGCACCAACGTGAAAGACGACTGCGTCTCCAAGGCAAACAAGGTGAACTGACGAAGGATATCATCCTTGTGGGTAACGAGCAAAGAGCATTGATGGAAGACAGCTTGTTTTTCATTGAAAATCGATCGGCTTCACCAGCCGATGCAACCATGAGCATCGATAGGTCATCGTGGTGATGCATCATCCATTTGGCATCAAGTTTGGGTGAGGCACCTATGAAGTTCGACAAATCCTCACTGTGGTCTGTTTCTTCTCAGTATTCAAGCTCGAGGAAGGAAGAACCACATGGCAGAGGACAGTGAGGCGGAACAACAATGGCCATCCAATTTTGTGCAGTTCCACTAAAATTGAGGAAGACATGCCCGGGTATGGAGATACGCATCGCTGTTTCCAAAAATATAAAAAAGGGATGTAGTGTTGTTACATTCTTTTACAAGATTAACAATGACATCTCAATTGCCAATCAGAATTATGAGAAGTACACCAACAAACAGAAGCATCATGATTATCTTGATGGGAACTAAACCAGGATACCCGAGAAAAAAAGCATTTCTTCATTTAACCAGTGATAGTATTAGATTAGCAGCAGCAATAGGAGCATATGGACAATGACCGCACAACCACCATGTACTTTTTGTCGAAACAACATGTATACCTCCACCAAGGCATAAATCAGGACAACTTTTCGAGTGGCATTTCCTCTATAATAGTAGGTGATGTTGGACCAGCCGACGAACCCTAGCTACTATACATGGGGAGCTGGGGAGTAGTCGCATAGAAGAAAACCCGCATGCAACGACCTGGGGAGCTGGACCAGTACAAGAAGTTATACCTCAGGTGGGCAAGATGTCGCTTAGGCAGGCGGGCGGGATCTGCCCACACAATGGCAGCGAACAAGGGCGCAGAGGACCTTCGTCCGCGCCAGCGCCGGCTCCAAGAGGATAGTGCGCATCGGCTTCCTCCATCGCCGACGGCAACAACGTCAATGCTGCACCTCCTCACCTCCCGCAGCGAACGGGATTCGGCTGGATCTGTGACCACCGGTGAGGAGAGAGATGGTGTGGACACTGTCATCTTGTTTTGATATGGAGAGGGTGAGAGAGCGAGACGCGAGAAACTCTATCAAACAAGAGGGAGTAAAACAATCTCTCCATAGCAGTAGTTTTAAATAGAATACGCGCGTTCCCGAAACAAAAACGAAAACTGGTGGACAATTTTTTAACGTACCAAGAAAGAAAACTCGATCAAAAACACGCCCCCGCTTCCAGGTCACGGGAGTCATCGCGCACACACACATAGACATAGACATGCATATCCGTGTTTACGTAAAATTCCATTTCCATCTCCATCTCCAATCATATATGTCCAACAGGCACATTATTTACGTTGTTAATTATATACGCGGCAATATTAACGTACATCATCTCTTGTTTGCGGGCATCCGGACCGCTGCCACGGCCGCTCCTGACCAACCCGAACCCTCTTCATCACCCGCGCGTGCTTCCCGCCCAAAACGGTCAGTGCCGCATTCATGCCCGGCCAGAGCGGACGCGACCTCTCACTGGCGCCGGCATTGAAGCGGTGCGCCGGCTGAGAGAGCATCGCCCGCGCCACTTCCTGGTGCACGCGACTTCTCCGCGTTCAAAGGTCGCAATAGCCGGCCACAACATGCATGTAAAAAGTTCTTGGGAGTCCGTGCTATAGCTAGCTGTCCTCCCCCAACTCGTCAATCTCTTCCAGTAGTACTAGTAATCCATGGCGCGATCCATCGACAAGCAGGCAGGAAAGTTATCGTATACTCGGTTTGTGGTGAGTGGCATGCCGAGCGACCGTGTGGGGTCGAGCCGTGGAGGAGGGTGAGACACGAACGCGACACATGTGATCCAACGAACTCGATGGCGCGATCCAACGAAACGAAACGTTGGTTTCTCTCCATTTCCATTTTTTCTCCGGAAAAACTGAAACTTTCCACTCCATTTTCATTCCTACTCCAAGGTTGCCCTGTTACAACATTCCATCAAATACAAAGGAAAACTAACATGCATGCTGATGCATATCAATGATTCACAGATCATAGCCAATATTTACTTCACAACTAAAGACAAAAGTTGTGAGAGCGTGTACGAAAGAAAAACTACTGATGGGGTCACTACGACTTAAACCCTAAACCCTAAATAGGATTTAATTTCCAGGCCAGGTAGAACCTGTCGAAGGAAAGACGGCTGGCACCCTCGGATCATACAATGCTTTTGTGCAGTTCCACTAAAATCGAGCTGAGCATCCCTGATGGCAAATATATTGAAGAAGTGTGATTGGAATTATAGTACTGGCACTAGCTCATGAGACATAAACTCATCACAAGTAGAAGCCGGTAGAAGTAGAGAAAGATCGACATGGAGATGGAGCTACGTGGGGAGCTGCGGTAGTGGAGCAAGCCGGCTCGAAAAGGAAGATGGACTACCTCGGACGTTGATGACCCACAAGTATAGGGGATCTATCGTAGTCCTTTCGATAAGTAAGAGTGTCAAACCCAACGAGGAGCAGAAGGAAATGACAAGTGGTTTTCAGTAAGGTATTCTCTGCAAGCACTGAAATTGTAGGTAACAGATAGTTTTATGAGAAGATAATTTGTAACGGGTAACAAGCAATGAAAGTAAATAAAGTGCAGCAAGGTGGCCCAATCCTTTTTGTAGCAAAGGACAAGCCTGGACAAATTCTTATAATGAGAAAAGCGCTCCCGAGGACACATGGGAATTATCGTCAAGCTAGTTTCATCATGCTCATATGATTCACGTTCGTTACTTTGATAATTTGATATGTGGGTGGACCAGTGCTTGGGTACTGCCCTTTCTTGGACAAGCATCCCACTTATGATTAACCCCCATTGCAAGCATCCGCAACTACAAACGAAGTATTAAGGTAAACCTAACCATAGCATTAAACTAGTGGATCCAAATCAGCCCCTTACGAATCAACGCATAAACTAGGGTTTAAGCTTCTGTCACTCTAGCAACCCATCATCTACTTATTACTTCCCAATGCCTTCCTCTAGGCCCAAATAATGGTGAAGTGTCATGTAGTCGACGTTCACATAACACCACTAGAGGAGAGACAACATACATCTCATAAAAATATCGAACAAATACCAAATTCACATGAATACTAATAGCAAGACTTCACCCATGTCCTCAGGAACAAACGTAACTACTCACAAAGCATATTCATGTTCATGATCATAGGAGTATTAATATGCATTAAGGATCTGAACATATGATCTTCCACCAAATAAACCAACTAGCATCAACTACAAGGAGTAATCAACCCTACTAGCAACCCACAGGTACCAATTTGTGGTTTTGATACAAGATTGGATACAAGAGAGGAACTAGGGTTTTGAGAGGAGATGGTGCTGGTTAAGATGTTGATGGAGATTGACCCGCTCCCGATGAGAGGATCGTTGGTGACGATGGTGATGATTTCCCCCTCCCGGAGGGAAGTTTCCCCGGCAGAACAGCTCCGCCGGAGCCCTAGATTGGTTCCGCCAAGGTTCCACCTCGTGGCGGCGGAGTTTCGTCCCGTAAGCTTGCTTATGATTTTTTTCAGGGTAAAAGCCTTCATATAGTAGAAGAGGGGCCCCGGAGGGCCACCAGGGGGCCCAGGAGACAGGGGAGCGTGCCCAGTAAGGGAGGGCGCGCCCCCACCCTCCTGGCCAGGGTGTGGGCCCCCTCCGGTACTTCTTTCGTTCAATAATTCTTATAAATTCCAAAAATGACTTTCGTGGAGTTTCAAGACTTTTGGAGCTGTGCATAATAGGTTTCCAATATTTGCTCCTTTTCCAGCCAGAATCCCAGCTGCCGGCATTCTCCCTCTTCGTGATAAACCTTGTAAAATAAGAGAGAATAGCCATAAGTATTGTGACATAACTTGTAATAACAGCCCATAATGCAATAAATATCGATATAAAAGCATGATGCAAAATGGATGTATCAACTCCCCCGAGCTTAGACCTCGCTTGTCCTCAAGCGGAAGCCGATATCGAAAAATATGTCCACAGGTTTAGAGATAGAGGTGACGATAAAAATAAAATACGGACATGAGGGCATCATGATCATTCTCATAACAGCAACATAAATAGATTTTGTCATATGATTTCTTATGCTCAAGTAACAATCCATTCACAATGTCAAGTATGGTTCAGAAACTTCATTGAGAACTAACAAACTATAATCTTAGTCATTGAAGCAATTGCCATTTATCATAACATCAGAAAGAGTCAAAAATAGAGCTTTTCAGCAAGTCCACATACTCAACTATCATATAGTCTTCTACAATTGGTAACACTCACGCAATACTTGTGGTTATGGAGTTTTAATCGGACACTGAGAAAGATAGGGGCTTATAGTTTCGCCTCCCAACGTATTCACCTTTGGGAGATGTCAACAATAATAACTCATGCTAACTTACATCCAATTGGATATATATATATATATATATATATATATATATATATATATATATATATATCAGGATCTTTCCAACACGATGTGCTTGCCAAAGGATAAAGTGAAAAAGGGAAAGGTCAAGATCACCTTGACTCTTGCATAATATAAAAGACATAAAGTAAAAGATAGGCCCTTCGCAGAGGGAAGCAGAGGTTGTCATGCGCTTTTATGGGTTGGATGCACAAAATCTTAATGCAAAAGAACATCACTTTATATTGCCACTTGTGATATTAACCTTTATTATGCAGTCAGTCGCTTTTATTACTTCCATATCACATGATCGTATAAAGCTTATTTTCTCCCACATTAATAAGTCATACATATTTAGAGAGCAATTTTATTGCTTGCACTGATGACAACTTACTTGAAGGATCTTACTCAATCCATAGGTAGGTATGGTGGACTCTCATGGCAAGACTGGGTTTAAGGATATTTGGAAGCACAAGTAGTATCTCTACATAGTGCAAGGAATTTGGCTAGCATGAGGGGGAAAGGCAAGCTCAACATATTAGGAAGATCCACGACAATATACTTTAACTGAGATGTGAGAAAACATAAACCATTACGTTGTCTTCCTTGTCCAACATCAACTCTTTAGCATGTCATACTTAATGAGTGCTCACAATCATAAAAGATGTCCAAGATAGTATATTTATATGTGAAGCTTCTCTTTCTTTATTACTTCCTATTAATTGCAACGATGACCAAAACTATGTTTATCAACTCTCAACAACTTTTATGTCTCATACTCTTTATATGTGAAGTCATCACTATCCATAAGATCAATATGAACTTTTTTTTATTCTTTCTATTTTCTCAGGATCATAGCAAAGTAGCAAAGCCCTTGACTCAACACTAATCTTTATTATATAGCTCACAGACTCGATTACATAAAAAATCACAAAGCAAAACTCAAAATTAATTCATACCAAAACTTTATTCTACTTGATCAAGATACTACTAAAAGAATCGAACTAAGTAAAACGGTAAAGATAGGAGTGTGATGGTGATACGATACCGGGGCACCTCCCCCAAGCTTGGCAGTTGCCAAGGGGAGTGCCCATACCCATGTGATTATGTCCTCGGAGGTGACGAAGGTGGTGATGATGATGGTGGATAGTCGCACATCGAGCGTAAAAGCTCCTCCAACTTGCGGATAGTGCCCTTGAGTGCGACGATATGATCCTTCAACAGAATATTTTCCCGTGTGAGATATTTATTTTGTATGCGAGCTAACTCAATCATCTTGAAAGCTTCAATCTCATTTGGGGTAAATAGGTTAGGTAGAGGTTGAGGGATGTTCTCTTCTTCCGCCGCCGGAGCTCGATCCTTCATGGCCTTCTTAATCCCTGCATCCTTGTTGATCTCCTCCGGTTCTTCTCTTTTCAGCTCTATCTTCAATAGCCAAGCATCCTTGTCTTCATTATTAAAGGAGGATGACGTCACGATGCTTTATATCTGTCAGAAAAACAGCTCGAAACGAAAACAGAGCATATTTGCGTGATATGGTGGTCAAAACCTTCGGGAGATTACATAATGAATTTTTACCGACCAAAATACGTATCATGCAAGAAAACGGAGTCCGGGAGGCACACGAGGTGCCCACGAGACAGGGGCGCGCCCTCCACCCTCGTGGAGGCCTCATGTCCTTCCCTGATTACTTCTTGCTTTCCAAAATTCTTAAATATTCCAAAACGGATAAAAGTTGCTATTAGAATTGTTTTGGAGTCGGTTTACTTACTGTACCACATACCTATTCCTTTTCGGAGTCTGAAACGCTCTGGAAAGTGTTCCTTATGTATTCCTCCGGGGTTATGGTCTCAATAATATTAGTTTCAACATATATAGGATTACCTGAGATATAATGTTTGATTCTTTGACCGTTCACCACCTTCGGATTTGTTCCTTCAAAGTTGTTGATTTTTATGGCACCGGAATGATAGACCTCCTCGATAACGTAAGGACCTTCCCGTTTAGAGAGAAGTTTTCCTGTAAAAAATCTTAAACGAGAGTTGAATAGCAACACATAATCACCTACGTTAAATTCTCGCTTTTGTATTCTTTTGTCATGCCATCTTTTAACTTTTTCTTTAAACAGCTTGGCGTTCTCATATGCTTGGGTTCTCCATTCATCAAGTGAGCTAATATCAAATAACCTCTTCTCACCAGCAAGTTTGAAATCATAATTGAGCTCTTTAATAGCCCAATACGCTTTATGTTCAAGTTCGAGAGGTAAGTGACATGCTTTTCCATAAACCATCTTATACGGAGACATACCCATAGGATTTTTATAAGCAGTTCTATAGGCCCATAATGCATCATCGAGTTTCTTGGACCAATTCTTTCTAGATCTATTAACAGTCTTTTGCAAAATTAATTTGAGCTCTCTATTGCTCAACTCTACCTGACCACTAGACTGAGGGTGATAAGGAGATGCAATTCTATGATTAACATCATACTTAGCAAGCATTTTACGAAAGGCACCATGAATAAAATGTGAACCACCGTCAGTCATCAAATATCTAGGGACTCCAAACCTTGGAAACATAACTTCTTTAAGCATCTTAATAGTGGTGTTATGATCAGCACTACTAGTTGGAATACCTTCTACCCATTTAGTAACGTAATCAACAGCAACTAAAATATGTGTATATCCATTAGAGGCAGGAAAAGGTCCCATATAATCAAAGCCCCAAACATAAAATGGTTCAATAACAAGAGAATAATTCATAGGCATTTCTTGACTTCTAATAATATTACCAATTCTTTGACATTCATCACAAGACAAGACAAACTTACGAGCATCTTTGAAGAGAGTAGGCCAATAAAAATCGGATTGCAATACCTTATGTGCAGTTCTATCTCCACCGTGGTGTCCTCCATATGATTCGGAGTGACACTTGGATAGGATCTATTTCCTGTTGATGCTCAGGTACACAACGTCTAATAACACCATCTACTCCTTCTTTATAAAGGTGTGGGTCATCCCAAAAGTAATGTCTTAAATCATAAAAGAACTTTTTCTTTTGTTGGTATGTGAAACTAGGTGGTATAAATTTAGCAACAATGTGATTAGCATAATCAGCATACCATGGAGCAGTATGAGAAGCATAAATGACCGCTAATTGTTCATCAGGAAAGCTATCATCAATAGGTAGTGGGTCATCAAGAACATTCTCTAGCCTAGACAAGTTGTCTGCAACGGGGTTCTCAGCTCCCTTCCTATCAATAATATGCAAATCAAATTCTTGGAGCAAGAGGACCCATCTAATAAGTCTAGGCTTAGCATCTTTCTTTTCCATAAGATATTTAATAGCAGCATGAGCAGTGTGAATAGTAACTTTAGAATCAACAATGTAAGGTCTGAACTTATCACAAGCAAATACAACTGCTAAGAATTCTTTTTCAGTAGTGGCATAATTTCTCTGGGTAGTATCAAGAGTTTTACTAGCATATTGAATAACATTTAGTTTCTTATCAACTCTTTGCCCTAGAACAGCACCTACAGCATAACCACTAGCATCACACATAATTTCAAAGGGTAAATTCCAATCAGGTGGCTGAACAATAGGTGCAGTGATCAAAGCTTTATTAAGTATTTCAAATGCTTCTACACAATCATCATCAAAGACAAAGGGAATATCTTTTGCAATAAATTAGTCAGAGGCCTAGAGATTTTAGAAAAGTCCTTAATGAACCTCCTATAAAAGCCGGCATGACCAAGGAAACTTCATATACCTTTAATGTCGTTGGGACACGGCATCTTTTCAATAGCGTCAACTTTAGCTTTATCAACTTCAATACCTCTTTCAGAAATTTTATGCCCCAGGACAATGCCTTCATTAACCATAAAGTGGCACTTTTCCCAATTCAAGACGAGACTAGTGTCTTCACATCTCTGCAAAACTCGATCAAGGTTGCTCAAGCAATCATCAAAAGAGGATCCATAAACGGAGAAATCATCCATGAATACCTCACAAATCTTTTCACAAAAGTCAGAGAATATAGCCATCATACATCGTTGAAAGGTAGCCGGTGCATTACATAAACCAAAAGGCATACGTCTATGAGCAAAAGTACCGAAAGGGCAAGTAAAAGTAATTTTGGATTGATCTTCCGCTGACACAGGTATTTGAGAGAAACCAGAATAACCATCTAGAAAGCAGAAATGTGTATGTTTGGATAGTCTTTCTAGCATTTGATCAATAAAAGGTAAAGGGCAATGATCTTTCTTAGTAGCTTTATTTAATTTACGAAAATCAATTACAATCCTATAACCTGTAATAATTCTTTGCGGAATCAATTCATCTTTATCGTTAGGAACAACAGTAATACCTCCCTATTTAGGAACGCAATGGACAGGGCTTACCCATTCACTATCAGCAACGGGATAAATTATACCTGCCTCAAGGAGCTTTAGTATCTCCTTTCTTACCACTTCTTTCATTTTGGGATTTAACCGTCGTTGAGGGTCTCTGACTGGTTTGGCATCTTTCTCCAATTTAATTTTGTGTTGGCATAGAGTGGGACTAATGCCCTTAAGATCATCCAGAGTATATCCAACAGCAGCATGGTGCTTCTTCAGAGTTTTCAATAATCTTTCTTCTTCTTGTTCTGAAAGGTTAGCACTAATAATAACAGGATATATCTTCTTTTCATCAAGATTAGCATATTTAAGATTGTCAGGTAATGGTTTGAGCTCAAACACGGGATCACCCTTTGGTGGAGGAGGATCCCCTAGGATTTCAACAGGTAGGTTGTGTTTCAGAATAGGACCCTATTGAAGGAATACTTCATCTATTTCCCTTCTTTCATTCATAAACATATCATTTTCATGGTCTAGCAAATATTGTTCTAAAGGGTCAGTAGGAGGTACGGCAATAGAAGCAAGACCAATAATTTCATCTTTACTAGGCAAATCATTATCATGGGGTTGTCTACAAAATTTAGCAAAATTAAATTCATGTTTCATATCCCCCAAGCCAATTGTAACAACATCCTTTTCACAATCAATCTTAGCATTGACAGTATTCAAGAAGGGTCTACCAGATATAATGGGACAAAGCTATCTTGTGGGGAACCAAGAACAAGAAAATCAGCAGGGTATTTAACTTTCCCACACAAGACTTCAACTTCTCTAACAATCCCAAATGGCTTAATAGTGTCCCTATTGGCAAGCTTAATAGTAACATCAATATCTTCCATTTCAGCGGGTGCAATATCATGCATAATTTCTTTATATAAGTCAATAGGTATTGCACTAGCACTAGCACCCATATCACATAAGCCATGATAACAATGATCTCCTATTTTAACATAAATAATAGGAATGCCTACAACAGGTCTATGTATCTTAGCATCAGGTTTAGCAATATTAGCTGTTGCACCACAGAAGTAAATAACATGCCCATCTATATTATCATCCAAGAGATCTTTAACCATAGAAATACTAGGTTCAAGTTTAATTTGCTCAGGAGGTGTATATGTTCTAGTATTACTCTTACGAACCACAGTTGAAGCTTTAGCATGATCCTTTATCCTAACAGGATAAGGTGGTTTCTCAACATAAGTAGTAGGAACAATAGGATCGTTATAAGTAATAGTCTTTTCTTCAACTGTAATAGGTGCAACTACTTTTACTTCAGTGGGAGGATTATATTTAAACCACTTCTCCTTAGGGAGATCAACGTGAGCAGCAAAAGATTCACAAAAAGAAGCTACTATCTCAGAGTCAAGTCCATATTTAGCGCTAAATCGACGAAAAGCATCGGTATCCATAAAAGATTTAACACAATCAAACTTAGGTGTCATACCTGACTCCTTACCATCGTCGGAACCCCAATATTCAGAGTTGCGTTTAATTCTTTCCAATAAATCCCACTTGAATTCAGTAGTCTTCAGCATATAAGAACCAGCACAGGAAGTATCGAGCATGGTGCGGTTGTTGTCAGAAAGCCGAGCATAAAATTTTTGAATAATCATTTCTCTTGAGAGCTCATGATTGGGGCATGAATATAACATTGACTTAAGCCTCCCCCAAGCTTGAGCGATGCTTTATCCTTCGCGAGGCCAGAAATTATACATGTAATTACGATCATGATGAACAAGGTGCATAGGATAGAACTTCTGGTGAAATTCCAATTTCAACCGTTTATAGTTCCAAGATCCCGTATCATCACATAGCCTATACCATGTCAATGCGTCTCCCTTCAAAGTTAAAGGGAAGACCTTCCTCTTAACAACATCATCGGGAATACTTGCAAGCTTAAATAATCCACAAACTTCATCCACAAAGATAAGGTGTAAATCGGGATGCAATGTTCCATCTCCTGCAAAGGGATTAGCTAGCAGTTTCTCTATCATACCCGAAGGAATCTTAAAGTGAACATTTTCAATAGGTCCAGAAGGTTGAGGAGCAATTCTTTGCTCTACTGGTCGGGGCAAAGATGCCCCGAACAAGCCCCTCAAAGGATTAGTTTCCATAGTAACAAGTGACAGAAAATTTCAGCACACTATATAAATGTTTCCTTACCAAGTTCCACTCACCAAAGGCGCTTCACTCCCCGGCAACGGCGCCAGAAAAGAGTCTTGATGACCCACAAGTATAGGGGATCTATCGTAGTCCTTTCGATAAGTAAGAGTCTCGAACCCAACGAGGAGCAGAAGGAAATGACAAGCGATTTTCAGCAAGGTATTCTCTGCAAGCACTGAAATTGTAGGTAACAGATAGTTTTGTGATAAGATAATTTGTAATGGGTAACAAGCAATGAAAGTAAATAAAGTGCAGCAAGGTGGCCCATTCCTTTTTGTAGCAAAGGACAAGCCTGGACAAATTCTTATAATGAGAAAAGCGCTCCCGAGGACACATGGCAATTATCGTCAAGCTAGTTTCATCACGCTCATATGATTCGCGTTTGTTACTTTGATAATTTGATATGTGGGTGGACCGGTGCTTGGGTACTGCCCTTTCTTGGACAAGCATCCCACTTATGATTAACCCCTATTGCAAGCATCTGCAACTACAAAATTAAGTATTAGGGTAAACCTAACCATAGCATTAAACTAGTGGATCCAAATCAGCCCCTTACGAAGCAACGCATAAACTAGGGTTTAAGCTTCTGTCACTCTAGCAACCCATCATCTAATTATTACTTCCCAATGCCTTCCTCTAGGCCCAAATAATGGTGAAGTGTCATGTAGTCGACATTCACATGACACCACTAGAGGAGAAACAACATACATCTCATCAAAATATCGAACGAATACCAAATTCACATGACTACTAATAGCAAGACTTCACCCATGTCCTCAGGAACAAACATAACTACTCACAAAGAATATTCATGTTCATGATCAGAGGAGTATTAATATGCATTAAGGATCTGAACATATGATCTTCCACCAAATAAATCAACTAGCATCAACTACAAGGAGTAATCAACACTACTAGCAACCCACAGGTACCAATTTGTGGTTCTGATACAAGATTGGATACGAGAGACGAACTAGGGTTTTGAGAGGAGATGGAGATTGACCCCCTCCCGATGAGAGGATCGTTGGTGATGACGATGGTGATGATTTCCCCCTCCCGGAGGGAAGTTTCCCCGGTAGAACAGCTCCGCCGGAGCCCTAGATTGGTTCCGCCTCGTGGCGGCGGAGTTTCGTCCCGTAAGCTTGCTTATGATTTTTTTAGGGTAAAAGCCTTCATATAGCAGAAGAGGCGCACCGGAGGGCAACCAGGGGGCCCAGGAGACAGGGGGCGTGCCCAGTAAGGGAGGGCGCGCCCCCCTCCCTCCTGGCCAGGGTGTGGGCCCCCTCCGGTACTTCTTTTGCTCAATAATTCTTATAAATTCCAAAAAATGACTTTCATGGAGTTTCAGGACTTTTGGAGCTGTGCAGAATAGGTTTCCAATATTTGCTCCTTTTCCAGCCAGAATCCCAGCTGCCGGCATTCTCCCTCTTCGTGATAAACCTTGTAAAATAAGAGAGAATAGCCATAAGTATTGTGACATAACTTGTAATAATAGCCCATAATGCAATAAATATCAATATAAAAGCATGATGCAAAATGGACGTATCAGACGTCGGGCTATAGCTAGAAGGGCGGTTGAGACGCGGCATCGGCCCGTACCGCGGTGACCCCTGATTGGGACACGCCGGCTGTGGATTTTCTCCCTCGCCGATGTCGACCGCGTCTACGCAGAACATTGTTCCCTTCCCCCAGCTGCGGGATCAGGCCGGATATGCGACCAGCGGTGTGGCCACCGTCATTCTATGCTTGTGAAGAGAGCAACCCAAGCAAGCAGGCTTGTAGCTTAGGCTCCTGCTAGTGTATATATAGTGGTTTTCTTTTTCTCTCCATATCAACCATTTTATATTGCGTACGTGTCATTGAAGAGTGAAATGATGGTTGCTTCTTCCGACTAACTTACTGTGTGATTTGACTGCTCCTTTAGTGTCCCCTACACGTACTCCCCCCTACGTGTATGCAACAGTCACACGTACACATGGACGCAAAAACGCGCGCGACGCCCTAATGCATGCATGTCCGAGCACACGACGGAACACACACGGTCATGCTCAAGTGCTCAACCTACACGTGCATGCACACACATACTCAGCCAGGGTGAGCTAGTGACCGTATAAACACCGGAAAATGTATATATTGAGCGCAATGAGCGTATTATGAAGTCCACTGACCGTGTTTTTACAAATATACAGTGACAGGCAGTGTATTTATCTCGTTTGAAATTAAGCCATATTAACCGGAGAGGAGGTAGTATGGACTAGCATTACTTTGTTGTGTCCCGTCAACTTGCCGAACGAGGAGAAGCTTGCAGGACGGGAGAAGCTTGCGCGCGGTGGCTCGCAAGACAAGGAAAAACTTTTGACTAATGCAAGCTCTCCCTCGCTCAGGCGGTGGACGTGCAACAGTTAATTCGGTGTCAGATTGCTAGAAGCATACACTATACTAGTACTATTATTGTTCGACTTCCCGAAGAGGCGAACAGCCAAGCGCAAAGTTTACTAGTACTAGTACTACTACTATAGTCTATAGAGGTAGTATGTACTATACTAGTACTCGGAAACGGATGGAGGAGCGTCTGCACTCTTATTATATTTTTAAAATGTGATAAAGCAATCTTCAACACATTTGGTTCTCTTCGAGGGTTCTCGCATGTGATAATGGATGTTGATTGCATGGAACACTCGCCACAATTCTCGCTTAATTCTGGCTCATATCCTGTAACAAATAGGAGCGCTCGGTAATATTTCCACTTTTTGTTATTCAGCATGTAAACAGGTCAGCAAACCTTGCGGCACATCTTTGTGCGAACCCTGCTTGCTGCACTTTGAATGTGGCCGAGAGCTGGCTTGATGAAACACCTCGCTTTCTACTTCGTTTTTGCGGGGTACCTCGCTTCCTCGTGACCAGTGTCTTGGCTGATCGTCCTAAGAATGCTTATATATGAATAAAGCTCTCTCATTTACCCGCAAAAAATATTAAGCCATATTAACCGGAAATGAGGGAGTATGGACTAGCACTACTTTTTGGTGTGTCCCGTCAACTCGCAGAATGAGGAGAAGCTTGCAGGACAAGGTGAAGCTCGCTTACTCCTTTTGACTAATGCAACGTACCCTCGCCCAGGCGGTGGACATGCATCAGTTCATTCGGTGTCAGATTGCCAGAGGCATACACTGTAGTACCGAACATGCGGAGTACCATCATTGTTCGACTTCACGAAGAGGCGAAGAGCCAAGCGCAAGGTTTAGTAGTACGAGTAGTACTACTACTAGAACCGCATGGTGGAGCCTCTGTACTTTTATTTTTTAATCTCTCGTAAAGTACACATTTATTCCGGAGAAGGGCAGAAAATGGCAGCCCAACATGTAATGATGATATCGATCAACCATGCTCAAATATATCTTGGCCTCCGTACGAGCCCGTCTGTGTGTTCTTGCTCCTCGTCTCTCTCAAGGAACGGCGGGTTGGCCATTTTGCCGTCAATTGAGATCGGTTTGCTCACACTCCGGTCCCACATGTCAGTGATATGCCAAGAGGAGGTGCGTTGACCGACTGGCCATACACGTACTTGGTTTTGCACCTTCATCCTACTCCTCCCTCCGTCACAGTTTACAAGGCGCGCTTCATTATGATGCATTTCTCTTAATGCATTTCCACCACCAGAGAGACTTTAGACGCGCTTGGTTTAATGCTCAATTAATTAGGGCGTGGTAACCGCAATCAAGTCCACAATTTTCTCTTGATGTACTACAGAGTGGAGTAAGTGCATGCATGTGTGTACCCGGGGTGGAAGCACTGCATGCATGTGTGTACGTATTATTTCCTCTAGTAATAGACGCCGTGCTATAACTACCAATGCTATTTTTCAGGCCGATCGCTAGTCGCCTTGGTCCGAGAGATTTTTTTTCTTTTTCTAAAGTGCGCTCTATAAACAGTGACGGATGGAGTAGTATGGGCGGATTCAAAGAAGAGCGTATTGATGGTTGCTTCTTCCGAGCAACTTACAAGGGGAAAGGTGGGGCTTATGATTTGACAGCTCATTACTCACTATTATTGCGGCGCCACAACCGGGCTGAGTCTCCCATGCGGCCGTGCACAACCCCCTCGGTTCTTAAATATACTCCGGAGTATTTGTCTTTCTAGAGATTTCAATGAGTGACTACTCAAATATTTGTCTTTTTAGAGATTCAAATGGACTACTACATACGGATGTATATAGACATATTTTAGAGTGTAGATTCACTCATTTTGCTCCGTATGTAGTCACTTGTTGAAATCTCTAGAAAGACAAATATTTAGGAACGGAGGGAGTACACATACGAAGCAAAATGAGTGAATCTACACTCTAAAATATGCCCATTTGAAATTTGTAAAAAAACAAATATTTAGGAACGAAGGAGTATAATTTTGTGCATGGCACATGGACCCGAATGCCGAAGAGGCTTCTGGCAATGCTATCAAGCTTCCAACATTTGTTTACATAATTGACGTACTATACAAATAATTTTTACAGCGACATGAAATTGTACAATGGTGTGAGCTTTCAGCTTTTGTTTCGTGTGTCTTGCCATCGATGCTCTTTCGGAAACAATAAAAACTAACTTCCTTGCTAATGCATCTCGATTATTAGCAGATCAGAGCTAATATTTACATCACAACTGAAGACAAAGTTGTGAGAAGGTGTTAAATTAAAATTGATCCATGCTTTCATTGGCAGCAACGTCCCCCCCAGCTCTGTCTAAATCAACAAGGCATGTTGGGAAAAAAGTAGCTGTCTGGAGCATGCAACATTCCGATCATTTTGTGCAGTTCCACTAAAATAGAGCTGAGCATCCCTGTTCCAAAGATATTAAGTGTGATTACGATAATAGAGGACTGCTGATGAAACAATAAACACACAAATAGAAGCCGGTCACCTTTGCAGTCTCTCTTAAGACTAACTAGTTGTAGAAGATTAGGCTCGGAGTTGGATGAGGAGGATAGAGCAAAACCAATCTCCCTTTGTGCAGTCGCACTGAAATGTAGAGACGTTGCCCATGTGACATTTTGGTAGAACTGCACAAAACACTCTTAAGAAAAAAGTGATTTGTGCAGTTCACCAAAAGGTTGCAATAGCAACGAGGTGAAATGGATAGCCTTGTTTGCAAAAAAGAGGTAGAAAGGAAACAATTACTGGCCAATAACAGTTGATGACACATGCGACGACAAAAAAGAAGCATATTCCTTGTCCTAAGGGAAGATAACAACACGGTTGTGTTTGTCCAAAGCGGTGTGAGGACGAGATTGCAATATGGAAAGTACGCCGGACAAGCTACGTTTTGGGCAAAGAACTATGGAGTATCCACATGCAGTGACATGCGAAGACGGGCAGTGGAGCAAGGCCGGAGGTGATACCTGGAGGTCGTCGGGATGTAACTAGGTGAGCGGCGGCAGGCGGAATCTGCCCATACTGCGGCAGCGAGCAGGTGGCGTAGGCCCTACCACGCCGGAGCTTGGTCAGAGAGAACGGCGTGTACCGCAGATCGGGACATGCTGCCTCGCGCGGTCGAACGGAGAAACGATGCACGTCCTCCCTTTCCGCCGGCGGACGGGGTGCGGCCGGATCAGTGACCAACAGTGAGAGAGAGAGAGAGAGAGGCCACCGCAGCCTTGTGTGAGATACTCTGAAGAGAGACAAACCAGGCAGGCAGGCTCCATTGTATATAGTGAAGGGGACTACCTTTTTCTCCATAAAAATTGTTTTATATTATGTGTACGTGCCATTGAGCGATATAACTTTATTTAAAAATAACGCTCCAACGCATCAAGTCAAACTTTGTTTCGTGCACGCGTGGTACACGACCTCCGTAGGTAAACAACCGCTACACGCGTTCAAATTAGCACATGGGCTGCCATTTCATACAGAAATGAGCTCCACCGTGTACCCGCGCGGGTGTGGCTGGGTACGAAGCGTGAGTACGTGCACGGTGCACCTATTCTCTTCTTATATACGTACACCACCTACGTGGGGTTGTGTGAGAGAGATACAAACGTAGAGAGATATAGTGTGTGGGTTCGTGAGAGTTTTTGGGGGGGGTCAATCAAAAAATGTAACATATGCAATGTGTGTGAAATAGAGTCCTGGATAAATCATATATATAGAGGGGGCGATCCACGAGAAGAGAGTGGAGGTATCATCGGCTTGAGGTGTCCGTAGAATCGAAGAGAGGGATGATGTGTGTGTGTGCGCGCGATCGATAAAGAGTGCCATCGAATTTGTGTGTGCCCACGTCAAAGATATAGAGTGGCTGTCCTACTGGAACGTCAGAGGGGACAGGTGCAGTTTGTCTCTGTGGCATGGATACCTACCTACAACGCTCGACTATCGGTGTGTGGTGGGGGGGAGGGAGGCCTAATTAACTATAGAGGTACAATGGCTGGTATATGTGTGGAGGTGGAGAGAGGCTACCTCATGTATTAAGGGAGATCGAGCTACCTCATGTATTAAGGGAGATCGATCGGCATCCATGCATATGTGTAGGAGAGGAATAAGGTTGGGAGAGAGACGGAGCTAGACTGTTGGAGGGGTGGTAGTGGAGTTGCTTCTAACAAACACTACTAGAGAAAAGGTTGTTAGTGGCGCACCAGTTTTTGCTATTAATGCGCACTATAGGTGCACCACTATTAACACGCCACTAGTAACAAATAGTGATGGCGCACCTCTGGTGCACCATTAGTATCCCAGATAATAGTGGCGCACCACATAGTGCAACATTAGTATGTCCAACAGTGCGCCATTACTATGCCTTCTAGGGGGCCATATTTACCTTCACATATGCCCCCAAGTGCGCCATTACTATGCCCCATAATGTGCCACTGGTATTTAGCCTTGGTGCGCCACTAATGCTCAATATGGTGCGCCACTACTGGGGGCCATATTTGCCACTATGAATATTAGGAATTATTATTTTTTGCTTTTCTGGTATTTGCACAGGTTACAAAATACGTTACAGCACAGAATATAAACATCACACGATAGAATTCATCATATTAGTCTCCAAATTCGAAATAGCGAATAAAGTTCAAACATTAGCTAAGTTTAGGTCTCGAGACATTAGCAAAGTTCATCATATTATCCGAGTTTCTCGTCACATTACAAAGTCGATATCTACCATCTAAACTACCATCACATAGAAGAGAGCTGCGGTCACGATGAGCATCATCGCGATGAAACTGGTCTTCATCCGGTTCCTCCTCCGCTCCCTCCTCTCTCCCGCTAGATAGCGCGCGTATGTAGCTTCCGCCTCCGCCCTAGTGGTGTACCCTTTGTAATTGTTACCGCTAAAACGGTGAACCGGTCTCCGACACTCCTCCCAGTCATCGTAGACTCCGGGAACCTTACCCTTGTACACGACATACGACGGCATCTCTATGCACTAGATAAACAAAACGTTAGTAGCAATTCACAGATAATATAAGTATGCAAAAAAAGGATCAGAAGAGAAAAGCAACACATTAATAGCATGATTCATGGTCCTACTAATAAATAGCATCGATTACATATAAGTTGAACGACTATCCAAACTAAAGAGACATAAAAGTTCATTAAAGTTTAATTACACCATGAGCTAATCGATATTTCAGAACTACATAGCATCAATACTTTCCACTCGACTCAGGGACCGGAGCGTGGATGAAGCCGCTGTCTATCGTGATGGTCATGAATGTGCGGTTGTTGTCAGCCTGCATTTGTAGCATTGTTTCTATTTCACTGTTGGACGGTTGATATTTGAGGTAGAACTGCCCCGAGGTATGAAGGACATCTTGAAAGATGACTTCCGCACACTCCGACAGGATGCGAAAGAATTCTTGTCTGATGTCCTCGTCCTGGATTGCCGACAAGTGTGCAGCCCATACTTTGAGACTATTTGGTAGCATAAGGTGATTATGGTCCCGTACGATCGCCCGCATGTGATGGATGGCGTAGTAGGCATCCTTCTGACTGCCAGGCGGCTGCTTGACACAGGGGAACGTCCTTACGTGGGTGAACACGTGCTTGTCGTAACTACAAATTGGCCTCCTGAAGGTGCCTCCAGATTTGGCGTAGCCGGGGAGAGCATCATCAAGAACTTTCTTGATATTTGTGTAGTCTTTCTTCGACTGACGGTCCGAGTCGAAATACGTGGCCATGGAAAATGTTGGGCTTAAGAGGATGAGTGTGCAATGTGTGTCACTGCACAAAACACGGAATGTTAGAAAAAAAGAATGATCGAAATCTAAGAAATCATATGTTACGGGGCGGTGAGGGGATGACTTACTCAGAAAAGTAAGGCACGAGGAAGTTATCCTTATCTGGGTTCGCCAGAATGACGCCTTCAAGGTATGAACTCGCGACTTGCCGGTCCCCAGCGCTGCCCAAGATCTTGGCACGCATGTAGAAGGGGTCGACTATCACGATGTCCGGGGTCTTGTCGCTAATGATCCGCATCTCCATACTGAGAGAAAATAGCCGAATGAAGGTGTAGTGCAGCGGATGAAGGTTAAACATAGCGAATATGCCATCAAACCGGGTATGCCACATCATTCTCGGAGAGACGCCGCTTCTCCATAGAAAGAACACATTCATGCAGACTCCGCATAGCACCGGTTGCAGCATTGAGCAGATTAGTCGGTAGCATCGGCCTACCCGCCACATGCACCCTCCTCGAGATATCCTTAGGTATTGGTGGCCCATCCTGAGCACGGATCGTACTCGGTGCCGGCTGGCTCGCCCCGTTGTTATTTTTTCTTTTCCGTCCCTTCTGCTTCTTCTGCTGTAATGGGATTGAGTTCTGCTCAGAGACCACCTTCTTGAGTGTGTTGGGGCTGATAATATTTCTCACCTCGGCTATTTGAGTCTCGGTGAAGGCGGCTGAGAGAGTCCTGGATAAGGGGGTATCCGGACAACCGGACTGTATACAACGTCCGGACTATTGAAGCGTGAAGATACAAGACTCAATACTTCGGCCCGTGTCCGGATGGGACTTTCCTTGGCGTGGAAGGCAAGCTTGGCGATCCGGATATTGTGTTTCCTTCCTTATAAACGACTCCATGTAAACCCTAGCCCTCTCCGGTGTCTATATAAACCGGAGAGGTTGGTCCTTAGAAGGCCGATCACAATTACAATCATACCATCATAGGCTAGCTCTTAGGGTTTAGCCTCTACAATCTCGTGGTAGATCTACTCTTGTACTAGCCATATCATCAATATTAATCAAGCAGGACGTAGGGTTTTACCTCCACCGAGAGGGCCCAAACCTAGGTAAACATTGTGCCCCTTGCTTCCTGTTACCATCAGCCTTGAGGCACAGATCGGGACCCCCTACCCGAGATCCGCCGGTTTTGACACCGACATTGGTGCTTCCATTGAGAGTTCCTCTGTGTCGTCACCGTAAGGCTTGATGGCTCCTTCAACCATCATCAACAACACAGTCCAGGGCGAGATTTTTCTCCCCGGACAGATCTTCATGTTCGGTGGCTTTGCCCTGCGGGCCAATTCGCTCGGCCATCTGGAGCAGATCGGCAGCTACGCCCCTGGCCATCAGATCAGGTTCGGAAAATCCAAACTATACGGCAGACATCCGCGGAGACTTGGTCTTCGATGGATTCGGGCCTATGCCAGGGACACCGGACGGTCACGACGAGCATGGCCTAGACCTGCTGTCAGACAACACTCGGGATATCACCCCGGCAGTAGCCCTGGACTTCAATCCGGAGCAGACTGCGTTGCCGAGGGACGGAGGGATGGACCCCGCCCCACAGGCCATACCTTCATCGGCGGTGGAGCCGAACATAGGCCTCACTTCTGAGGAAGCCTGTGACTCCGGACCCCCGGATTCGTATCCGGTTGTAGTTTCCAGTCCGCGCGTTCCCGAGCCCACCGAGCCTGGTTGGGCTCCGGTGTTGGAGTTCACCGCTGCGGACATCTTCCAGCACTCGCCCTTTGGCGACATGCTGAATTCATTAAAGTCTCTCTCTTTGTCAGGAGGCTCTGGGCCGAACTATGCCCGGCTAGAGTGGGAAGCAGGCGACGGCGGAATTCGTTGCCCACCCACCACCCACTTCATTGCCACGGTCGATGATTTAACCGACGTGCGTGACTTCGACCCCGAAGACATCGACGGTATGGACGACGATGCAGGGGAATACTCAGAATCGATGGGGTGCCGGACATCCGCCTTGTCACATGACATATACATGGTGGACACGCCCAAGGGGGACGATGGTGAAAACCCGGAAGATAAAACCCTGGGCAAAAGCCAAAGCAACGGCGCAGACGCCGTTCCAAGTCAAGCAACAGCAAAATTAGCAGCAAGAGCGCCAGAAGGATCGACACTCCAGCCAACCCCGAAGGCAACAATGACCATACGGAACCAACGATGGAGCAGGACGATCCTGGTCACGCCGAACACAGTTTGGAGCAGACGCCCGAGGGCAATGATCCAGAGGGACAAGATCATCTAACCGGCCCAGGACAAGAAGACAGTATGGACGATGACGCATTCATCATTCCGGAAGAACGCGTGGAACGAGATAACCTCCATAGAAAGCTTATGGCCATAGCGAGAAGTCTGAAGAAGCAAAAGCAACGGCTTAAGGCCGCACAGGAAACGCTCAATCGCAGATGGAATAAAGTGCTAGACACTGAAGAAAGATATGGCGACGATTGCCATACAAAGAGCTACCCAAAACGCAAGCTACTACCAGAATTCGACGACGAGGCCGTTCCACCGAAGAATAACATGACCAGGAGGCCAGACGCACCACTTCATAACCGCAATAAAGCAGCTACCGACGCCGCAACTAGGTCCATCTTCGGATCTAAAGGACACACCTCGGTGAGGGACTGTGGTCGTCAAAACGACTATGCTAACTAAATACCAGTTCAGAATAAACACCGGACGCAACAACAGCCGACAACATGCCGCAGCACGTCCAGTTACAGAGGGGCTGCTCACCCCCTGTGCTTTACCGAAGAGGTACTGGACCACGAATTCCCACAGGGCTTTAAACCTGTGAACATAGAGGCATACGACGGAACAACAGAGCCAGGGGGTCTGGATCGAGGACTTCATCCTACATATTCATATGGCTCGTGGGGATGATCTCCACGCCATCAAATACCTTCCTCTCAAACTAAAGGGACCAGCTAGACACTGGTTGAAAAGCCTCCCAGAAAATACAATTGGGAGTTGGGAGGAACTCGAGGACGCTTTCAGGGCGAATTTTCAAGGGACTTATGTCCGGCCTCCGGATGCTGACGATCTAAGTCACATAATCCAACAGCCCGGAGAGTCCGCCCGCAAGCTTTGGAACTGATTCCTCACCAAGAAGAATCAAATTGTCGACTGTCCGGATGCCGAAGCCTTAGCGGCATTCAAACACAGCATCCGCGACGAGTGGCTCGCTAGACACCTCGGCCAAGAAAAGCCAAGGACAATGGCAGCCCTAACAAGTCTTATGACCCGCTTTTGCGTGGGCGAAGATAGGTGGCTAGCCCGTAAAGGCACTGGCGACCCCAGCACATCTGAAATAAGGGATGGCAACGGGAAGCCACGGCGTAATAAAAACAAACGCCATAATAAGGAAGAGAGCTCGGATAACACGACGGTCAATGCCGGATTCAGGGGCTCTCGACCTAATCAGCAAAATAAGCCATCTAAAGGCAACAAAGAGGGGCCGTCGTCTGAACAGAGTCCTGGACAGACTGTGCCAAATTCATGGCACCCCGGACAAACCTGTGAACCACACGCACAGAGAGTGCTGGGTCTTCAAGTAGGTCGGCAAATTAAATGCCGAACACAAGGGAAGGGAAACACCAAGTGAAGACGAGGATGAACCTCGTCGGCCGAACACTGGGGGACAGAAATAATTCCCGCCAGAGGTTCAAACAGTGAACACGATCCATGCGACTCGTCCATCCATGAGAAGGCACGAACGCGCGCGTAAAGACGCGCGCGATATAGAGCCCATCATACCCAAACCTAATTACTGGATGTCTTATCCGATCACTTTCGATCACACGGACGGCCGAACTAGTATTCGGCGCGGAGGATCAACGGCCTTGGTGCTTGACCCAATAATCGACGGATACCGTCTCACCCGGGTCCTCATGGACGGCGGAAGTAGTCTCAATTTAATATATGAGGACACTGTCCGCAGGATGGAGATAAACCCATCCTGAATCAGCCAAAGCAACACCATCTTTGAAGGGGTGATACCAGGCATTGAAGCCCATAGCAGGGGCTCCGTCATACTGGAGGTAACATTTGGCTCCCCAAGCAACTCCAGAAGCGAAGAACTACTCTTCATCATCGCACCCTTCCAAAGTGACTATCACGCATTGCTGGGAAGAACGGCCTTCGCCCGCTTCAACGCATTGCCGCACTACGGCTACCTTACTCTTAAAATGCCCAGTCCACGTGGCGTCATCACCGTTAGCGGAATTACAGCGCCCTCTTCACGCGTAGAGGAACACGCGACGGCCCTAGCGGCCGGACTATAAGCGGCCTCCAATATAAAAAAATAAACATGAGTGGTCGCTAAAACCACAGACACGGTTAGACGAGTCCGGTAGCCCAGATCGATCCAGGGCACCGTATATATCATCCCTTAGCGGATACCAGGGGCTATGAATACTTAATAAAGCCCCACACTTGGCTTAACCTTATGGGCAGGCCAACATCTTACATTTTTACTATCCATCGCATACTTACGTTGTACTCTCCTATGAGTTTTCTATTTTCTTTTCACAGACAACGTTCGCGCGATACCCTTCCAGGATACGGCACAACGGAGACAAAGGCGCAGACGTGCAGCAGGGCCCCGTTCAACAGGTTTCTTTTTAGATTAAGCCCCTGTGTAAACCTTTTCTATTGCCTCTTGTTGTATAACCATCCCATGGGCTTCATACCCACAGAGGATACTGTCGTTTTTGGCATTTCGCCATGACAGAATAATGCACGTACCTGGAAACGCAGGGTGTATACTAAATGGGCATTCTTGAGCCCATCATCTATTATAAAGTCCGAATACCTTAGGGAGTGTTCGGCGTCACGAGTTTGGCCTTATATGCATCAGCTCCGAATCATGTCTTTGGTCAAATGTTGGGATTGCCCGGCTCCTGGGTTTGCCGCCTTACGTTTCGTTATTATCGGCTAAGGCGGCCAAAGGAGAACTGCTGCGATTGTGCCCTGGTTATTCCGGATGAGCACCTCAGTAGAGAAAGCCGAAAACTTACTGTCATGATGCAGCGAGAGACTGATCAACCACTCGAAGACTCACCGGAATCTTTCGGATTCCTCCGCATTAACGAAGGGCCCTTTCCCGGCCATGTACATACCCGCCCGTATTCGGATGCACGCGAAGGTACAAGGGGCTACATAGCAGCCCCAACTTTATATTCCCGTGGCTAAGCGAAAGCGTTACAGCTATATAGTCCGGTTGCCTAGTTCGCCGTGCGATCACCTCCTTAATGGACCAAGACGTTGGATTAAGAGTGACTAAGCATATTGTTCGTGAACACCCCCGCATTATATGCATGGGGGCCGAAGCCAACGACTGCTAACTTTCGGATTACATATTTATATATACATATATATAAACGGCCGCACACGGGACATAATCATATTTTCAGGCAAACAGTATAAATATAGCCTCATAATCAAAATAAACAGCGTTTTTACAATGATTCAATTCATCATTCGAACAAGACATCCTTCGAGCACTGCGCCTCTATTAGGCGGGCACCTTCTGTGACCTCCGCCAAGTAGTGCTCGGCCGGATATTGGCCCCCCGCCGGATCCTGGGTCGCTATAATGCTGACCTCCATATCCGTTCAACAGGCTTTAACGCGGGCAAGAGCCATCCGTGCACCCTCTATGCACGCCGACCTTCTCATGCCACCGATCCGAGGCACTGCCCCAAGGAATTGTTGCACCAAGCCAAAGTAACTGTCCGGCTTAGGCCCTTGCGGCCAAATATGGTCTATTACAGACCGCATTGCAAGCCCGAACAGCCTGTGAAGTTCTGCTATAGCAGCCATTTTGTCACTTAATGACAGCGGGCGAGTGGGAGCATTGAATTGCGACCAGAAAAGCTTCTCCACTTGCTTATCACCTTGGTCATTGAAGAACTCGGCCGCATCAGCCGCACTCTTCGCCAAATCCGCATATGTGCCCGTAGGACTCCAGCGTCCATCCAGGGGAGCGTACTTCGGATCGATATACTTCATCCGCAGTAAATAGGAGCCCCCAGCCGCAATTTTATCAGCCTGTTGAAGCTCCTCCCGCGCACCCCTAAGCTCGGTCTGTATTTCCTTGGTGGCATTTAGCGCCTTGTTCAGGTCGGCCGACTTATTCTCATGCTCCTTTTTCAGAAGCTGATACCGGCCAGCGGCATTTTTTAAATGAATAGCCATTTCGGCTATCTTTTCCTCGCTTCGGCGATGAGCAGCCTGTTCGGCTCTCAATTCCTCGGCCGCCTTTAGGGAAGCTGCATTACTCACCCGAGCTTGTTCCTTGGCTTGAGCAAGTTCCGCCCTCAGGGCCTCCACGGCAGCAGCACCATCTGCAGCCCAAACATATTACATTAATGTAATGCCACCTTCATATTTTCCTATACTAAGGAAGGCAGGGCACATACCTTGTGAGTTGTCCAGCCGCTCATTCACCAGCGTGATATCGGTGTCAATCGAACCAATCTGCCTCGTTAGTTCGGCAATTTCAACGGACTGGTCGGCGACCGGACCTAAGGTTACCTGCATATATTTACAAAGCAATCATTGGTTTATGATCCCCCGTTTGCCGCCTAGGGCGGGCAACCAGAGTCTCAGGGGCTACTATCTATATGGAGCACACCTAGCGCGTGCCACTCAGCCATAAAATGGTGTATTCTTCACTACATACCTCAAAGCCTCTAAGCAGGCTTGTAAATGCTTCATTCAAACCGCTTGTAGCGAATAAAATCTTCTTGAGCACCGTACTCATGATTGAGCGGTGCTCCCCCGAGATCGCAGCTCGCTCCAGTAGGCCCGTCAGTACGTCCGGCCGGACATCGAACTGTGCCGGACCCTTACCATCGCCCCCCGTGGAAGCCAAGCGCTCCGGGCTCGGAGCGGCTGACGTATTGGCTTCCGGCTTCGGCAGATCCGGACTCCTCCGTGACGATACCTCGGTGTCGCCCGCCTCATGAGCCGGAGAGATAGGTGGGGTCTCGCTCTCCGTCGTCTCCGAAGGAAGATCCCCCAAAGACGAACTCTGTTGAGAAGAGCTGCTCGCCGGACTGCAAAAGGCAAATCCTGGTTACTGATCTAAGGGAAGCACAGTACCTTCGAATTAACGATTGACTTACAGCTCGGTGGAGGGCTGGCCCGTTGGCGGGCATAGCACGGTGAGGAGGCCCGTTGCGGCAGAGCCCCTTGGTGATGCTTTCTTCCCTTGCCTGGGCATCTCCGTCTCCAAGTTTTCGGAGGCGGCCCTCTTTTTTCCGCGCGGGGAGGAGGCCTTAGCCTCCCCGCCCCGATTGTCCTCCTCAGGGGAGGTAACAATCTCCCCGGTTCGGATGCGTAGCGTGTGGAGTTCGGTTTCTTCATTCTTCCCCTTGTCCTTCCTTGAGGGCATTCTGCTGAGTACCCGGTCAAGCATCTTGGCCACGGTGGGACCAGGCGAGCCTTCGGGAAGTGGCGCTGGACACCTGATTCTTTCCGCCTTGTTGAGCCATTCCTGGGAGCGGATGGTCGTCAGAATAAACAAATATGACAAATACAAAACAAGGTGTCCGATATCAAGGCTACTTACTTGGGTATCTAGGCGATTACAGCTTAGGCCCGCATCCTCGGTGGTGTCCGGACACTTTACTTTCTGTCCGAAGAATAATTTGCACATCCCTTCAAGCTTCGAGCCGAAGAAGTGCTTGACAGTCCGCGGACCCTCCGGATTAAACTCCCACATCTGGAGGGGCCGGCGTTGGCACGGCAACATCCGTCGGATTAACATTACTTGCATTACGGTGATGAGGTTAATGTCCCTCTCAAGGAGCTCCCGGATGCGGTTCTGCAGTACTGGTACATCACCAGCGCGCCCCCAATTCCGTCCTACGTCTGTCCAGGACGCCAACTGTGACGGAGGGCCCGAGCGGAACTCAGGGGCGGCTACCCACTTTGAGCCCTTGGGGGCTGTGACATAAAACCACCTCCGCTGCCATACATTGGATACTTCTGGGAAAGAACCCTCTGGCCATGGGGCATCGACGTTCCTGCTTATTACGGCACCGCCGCACTCCACATGACACCCCTCGATCATCTTCGGCTTCACATTGAAGGTCTTGAGCCATAAGCCGAAGTGTGGGGCGACATGAAGAAAAGCCTCACACACGATAATGAATGACGAGATATGGAGGATAGCATCTGGAGCCAGGTCATGGAAATCCAACCCATAATAGAACATGAGCCCCCTCACAAAGGGGTCAAGGGTGAAGCCCAAGCCACGGAGGAAGTGCGGGACGAAAATGATGCACTCATTGGGCTCCAGTGTGGGGATGACCTGCCCTGGGGCAGGGAGCCTGTGCTGGATATCGGCGGTCAGGTACCCGACCTCCCTAAGCTTCACAATGTCCTCCTTCTAAATCGAGGAAGCCACCCACCGGCCTTGAGGGTCAGATCCGGACATATTGGAGGATCTGGGGTGCTGGAGCTTAGGTTTTGGGTCTTAGAACTCGAGGTGCGAGAAGGCGCGAGGAAGGTGGAAAAGAGGCGTAGACCTCGATCCCTTTATAAAGAAGGTGAATATCAAGAGTCCTCTGTGTGACCGTTTGAGGTTTATCTAAAAACACACAGAGTTATACCAACAGCCGTCGTGGGGTCACGCACACCCATATTAATGGTAAATCCCGTAATAAGGGGTACACGATCTCTGCCTTGACAGAACGTGTCAGTAAAACCGCCTCGTAACACGAGTCGAGGTGGGGTTAAGAAGCGCCGGTTCATGTTGGACCAGGCCACGATGCGAGGGCACAACATACAAGAATTGCTCGCGGACCAGATTTATGTTATGCTATGCGGAGATCGTCTTGCAGATCCGGACACGGTCTACGTGTTCGACAACCACTTTGGAGTATTCGGAGGACGAACCCGCCTTGCAATGCCGAAGACAATACTGCGCGCCAGACACATCGTCATTGAAGCCTGGTTCAGGGGCTACTGAGGGAGTCCTGGATAAGGGGGTATCCGCACAACCGGGCTGTATACAACGTCCGAACTATTGAAGCGTGAAGATACAAGACTCAAGACTTCGGCCCGTGTCCGTATGGGACTTTCCTTGGCATGGAAGGCAAGCTTGGTGATCCGGATATTGTGTTTCCTTCCTTGTAACCGACTCCATGTAAACCCTAGCCCTCTCCGGTGTCTATATAAATCGGAGAGGTTGGTCCTTAGAAGGCCGATCACAATTACAATCATACCATCATAGGCTAGCTCTTAGGGTTTAGCCTCTACGATCTCGTGGTAGATCTACTCTTGTACTACCCATATCATCAATATTAATCAAGCAGGACGTAGGGTTTTACCTCCATCGAGAGGGCCCGAACCTGGATAAACATTGTGCCCCTTGCTTCCTGTTACCATCAGCCTTGACGCACAGATCGGGACCCCCTACCCGAGATCTGCCGGTTTTGACACCGACAGCGGCAGCTGGAGGCGTCTCCTGAGAACTGAACGCTAGACGACGCCTGTTGCAATTGGGTTTCTCCGCAGTACCAGCTAGATCGCGATCGTCTTTTGCAGGGTTGAGTTCTTGAGAAGGAGGCTCCAAGAATTCATCACTGTAACCATGTTCGTTTAAGTACTTATCGACGTTGGAAAATGTACCATCATCGTCGTCCGGATCCTGTGCCATATGCATGTCCGGATCAGAATGACATGTTCTCGTCGAAGCATGCATCGGTCATTTTGTGTTTTACCTTCATCTCAGAGCCATGAGCATTACTTTCAGGCGGGTATCCTCGGGCCTGCATCCTTCATACAATGGAGTAAGCGCGTCTATCTCCAGTTGATCCAGCTTGGCTTTCTCTCGGGTGGCAGCTCTTGCGTTACCCGTCTGCTTGAGAAGCAGCTCTTGAATATGAGGGTCCTGCACCCAGCCCATCGATGGTCCATCGTCGTCTGCTCCGGCATCTTCATCTTCATGATCATGCCCTTCGTCTTGATCTTCCTCATCATCATGTCCAGCATCTTCTACATGATGATGGTGTCCTGCATCTACTTCGTGATCACACTAGTAGAAAAGAGGGGTTTGGTCCAGGCCGGGTCAGCCCATTAGTCCCGGTTCAGTCCAGAACCGGGACCCATGGGGGCATTGGTCCTGGTTCGTGAGCCCAGGGGGCCGGCCAGGCCACGTGGGCCATTGGTCCCGGTTCATCTGGACCTTTTGGTCCTGGTTGGTGGGACGAACCGGGACCAATGGGCCTGGCTCCTGGCCCACCACCATTGGTCCCGGTTGGTGGCTTGAACCGGGACAACAGGCTGCCTTTTAGTCCCGGTTTGTGCCACGAACCGGGACCATTGAGGTGCCTATATATACCCCTCACCCGCGAGCAGAGCACTCCACTGCTCTGTTTTTCTCTGGCCGGGGAGGGGAGGGCTTTGTGGTGCTCTAGCTCACCTCCTATGCACATGAGGTGTTCGATGAAATGCCCGAGCCACACTAGTTAAGCTTTCTCCTCTCGAAGCACGACCTCCGAACTCTATTTTTCCTGAGATTTGTCTAGGTTTATATTAGCGGCCCGTCACGCCCCGTCCCCGTCTTCACTGTCGTCGATCGCCCGCGCCGATCTCGTCGCCGGCACCACCGTGGTGTGCCTCTTGTTCTTATCTTCTTTCTGAAAGAAAAAAATTCTTGCTTTAGAGATATATACTTGTCTAATTTTCTTACTATTTTATTGCTTGTTATTATATAGTGCGATGGTTTTGGTATCCGCCCCCGTCGGCCCTCGTCCTATCTATGATTCGGATGTGGTATATATTATCTTTATAACTATTGCTTCATTTATTGTTTATGAAAATTATGCCGACCAACGTGACATAGATTTTATTTATCTAGGAGGTATGTGAACCGGAAGTTCCAACCGACCCTATTGTCGAGAGGTTAAATTTAGTTGAAGAAGAAAACAATTTCTTGAAGGAAAAAATAAAAAAAATTGAGGAGGAGAAGATGATATTGGAGTTGCATGTTGCGGATGTCGTCGATGATCACAAGATCAAGATGGATGCAATGCGCTTGAAGATTAGAAAGATTCGAAAATATGCCATTCATACCGAGGCTTGGTATCGTTATGCCGTTGGATTAATTGTTACCTTGGTTGCGATTATGATCGCATTTGTTTTCGCATTGAAATGTTTTACATAGTTTCAATGTATGGTTTAATTAATTTAGATGCTCTGGAGAGCTTTATGTTGTTAGATGAGAACTATGTATGTACTTTGGTTTTAATGTGATGATGAACTTCTATCAATTTGGTCACTTAATTATCTATTCATGATGTTCTGTAATGGTTTTTGACACACTTAATTATATATAATGCACGCAGATGAACCGGCAATGGATGTACGGTGACAGACACACCTCCGAGTACATTTAGGGCGTGCATGATTTTCTCAAAGTGGCTGAGGCAAACAAGCAGAATGGTTTTATGTGTTGTGCATGCCCTATATGTGGGAATACGAAGTCTTACTCTGACCGGAAAATCCTTCACACCCACCTGCTTTACAAGGGTTTCATGCCACACTATAATGTTTGGACGAGGCATCGAGAAATAGGGGTTATGATGGAAGACGGCGAAGAAGAAGAGTACGATGACAACTATGTGCCCCCTGAATACGGTGATGCTACTGAACATCAAGAGGAACCAGACGATGTGCACGATGATGCTGCAACGGGCGAAGCTGCTGAAGATCAAGAGGAACCAGACGATGTGCCCGATGATGATGATCTCCGCCAGGTCATTGTCGATGCAACTACGCAATGCGAAAGTCAAAAGGAGAAGCTGAAGTTCGATCGCATGTTAGAGGATCACAAAAAAGGGTTGTACCCCAATTGCGAAGATGGCAACACAAAGCTCGGTAGCGTACAGGAATTGCTACAGTGGAAGGCAGAGAATGCTGTGCCTGACAAAGGATTTGAGAAGCTACTGAAAATATTGAAGAAGAAGCTTCCAAAGGATAACGAATTGCCCGACAGTACATACGCAGCAAAGAAGGTCGTATGCCCTCTAGGATTGGAGGTGCAGAAGATACATGCATGCCCTGATGACTGCATCCTCTACCGCGGTGCGTACAAGGATCTGAACGCATGCCTGGTATGCGGTGCATTACGGTATAAGATCAGACGAGATGACCCTGGTGATGTTGACGGTGAGCCCCCCAGGAAGAGGTCTCCTGCGAAGGTGATGTGGTATGCTCCTATAATACCAAGGTTGAAACGTCTGTTCAGAAATGGAGAGCATGCCAAGTTGATGCGATGGCACAGTGAGGACCGTAAGAAAGACGGGAAGTTGATAGCACTCGCTGACGGGTCGCAGTGGAGAAAAATAGAGAGAAAGTATTGGGATGAGTTTGCAAGTGACCCAAGGAACGTATGGTTTGCTTTAAGCGCAGATGTCATTAATCCTTTCGGGGAGCAGAGCAGCAATCACAGCACCTGGCCCGTGACTCTATGTATGTATAACCTTCCTCCTTGGATGTGCATGAAACGGACGTTCATTATGATGCCAGTTCTCATCCAAGGCCCTAAGCAACCCGGCAACGACATTGATGTGTACCTAAGGCCATTAGTTGAAGAACTTTTACAACTGTGGAATGGAAACGGTGTACGTACGTGGGATGAGCACAAACAGGAGGAATTTGACCTACAGGCGTTGCTGTTCGTGACCATCAACGATTGGCCCGCTCTCAGTAACCTTTCAGGATAGACAAACAAGGGATACCACGCATGCACGCACTGTTTAGATGACACTGAAAGTATATACCTCGACAAATGCAGGAAAAATGTGTACCTGGGCCATCGTCGATTTCTTCTGACCAACCATCAATGTCGAAATAAAGGCAATCATTTCAAAGGCGAGGCAGATCACCGGAAGAAGCCCGCCATGCGTACCGGTGATCACATACTTGCTATGGTCAATGATTTACACGTAATCTTTGGAAAGGGTCCCGGCGGACTAGCTGTTCTGAGTGACGCTGAGGGACACGCACCCATGTGGAAGAAGAAATCTATATTTTGGGACCTACCCTACTGGAAAGACCTGGAGGTCCGCTCTTCGATCGATGTTATGCACGTGACGAAGAACCTTTGCGTGAACCTGCTAGGCTTCTTGGGCGTGTATGGGAAGACAAAAGATACAGCTGAGGCACGGGAGGACCTGCAACGTTTGCATGAAAAAGACGGCATGCCTCCAAAGCAGTATGAAGGTCCTGCCAGCTACGCTCTTACTAAAGAAGAGAAGGAAATTTTCTTTGAATGCCTGCTTAGTATGAAGGTCCCGACTGGCTTCTCGTCGAATATTAAGGGAATAATAAATATGCCAGAGAAAAAGTTCATCAACCAAAAGTATCATGATTGCCACGTGATTATGACGCAACTGCATTCGGTTGCATTGAGGGGGCTTCTACCGGAAAACGTCCGATTAGCCATTGTGAAGCTATGTGCATTCCTCAATGCAATCTCTTAGAAGGTGATCGATCTAGAAATCATACCAACGCTAAGGAGTGATGTGGTGCAATGTCTTGTCAGTTTCGAGCTGGTGTTCCCACCATCCTTCTTCAATATCATGACGCACGTCCTAGTTCATCTAGTTGACGAGATTGTCATTCTGGGCCCCGTATTTCTACACAATATGTACCCCTTTGAGAGGTTCATGGGAGTCCTAAAGAAATATGTCCGTAACCGCGCTAGGCCAGAAGGAAGCATCTCCATGGGCCACCAAACAGAGGATGTCATTGGGTTTTGTGTTGACTTCATTCCTGGCCTTAAGAAGATAGGTCTCCCTAAATCGCGGTATAAGGGGAGACTAACTGGAAAAGGAACGCTTGGAGGGTACCCAATAATATGCAGGGACGGATATTCTTGGTCTCAAGCACACTACACAGTTCTACAGAACTCTACCTTGGTGACCCCATATGTTGATGAACACAAGAACAGTGTGCGCTCCAAACACCCGGAGCAGTGCGACGACTGGATTACATGTGAACACATCAGGACTTTTAGCAGTTGGTTGGAAACACGTCTTAGATGTGACAACACTATTTGTGATGAGCTGTACTCGTTGTCCAGGGGACCATCTTCGACTGTAATGACTTACAAAGGATACGAGATAAATGGGAACACATTTTACACGATCGACCAAGATCAAAAGAGCACCAACCAAAACAGCAGTGTCCGCTTTGATGCAGCAACCGAGAGCGGAAATGACACATATTATGGTTCCATAGTGGACATATGGGAACTTGACTACGGAGTAGATTTTAAGGTCCCTTTGTTTAAGTGGAAATGGGTCAATCTGTCAGGAGGCGGGGTACAGGTAGACCCACAGTACGGAATGACAACAGTGGATCTGAACAATCTTGGGTACACTGACGAACCGTTCGTCCTAGCCAATGATGTGGCACAGGTTATCTATGTGAAGGACATGTCTACCAAACCGAGAAAAAGAAAAGATAAGGAAGCGAATACATCATACGATGAGCCAAAGCGCCACATAGTTCTTTCAGGAAAAAGGGACATCGTGGGAGTGGAGGGCAAGACAGACATGTCTGAAGATTATGAAAAGTTTCATGAAATTCCTCCCTTCAAAGTCAAGGCTGACCCAAGCATCCTGATAAACGATGAAGATTATCCATGGTTACGGCGCAATAAGCAAATGACACAAGCGAAGAAAAAGTGAAGACTTTCTCCCACAACTATTATGATGATACCATGCCAACTTTGTAACAGACGAGTATGATACCATTGTCCGTTTTGTACATGCACATGCTGTGTGTGAAATTATGATACCATGCCAACTTTCAACTTTTTCAGAGTTCATTTGAAATGCTTTAATGTCTTATGGTTCGGCCCTCGTAATACCATTCATCCAGGTTCGCTCCTTGTCAACTATGTTCTCACCAAGAACACTCAAGAGGGCAGCCACGTGGGCCATTGGTCCCGGTTCATCTGGACCTTTTGGTCCCGGTTCCACGCACGAACCGGGACCAATGCGCCTCGCCCCTGGCCCATGACCATTAGTCCTGGTTTGTGCCACAAACCGGGACTAAAGGGTTGGTCCTCATTGCGGTCAGAGTTTAGTCCCACATCGCCAACCGAAGGGCGCTCAGACCGGTTTATAAGCCCCTCCCTCTCTGCCTTGTTGAGCTCCTCTCCAAGTGAAAAGAGATGCCCTTATACAGGGAATTTGACTTAAATTCATACTGAATTTCTCTGAAATTCATAGAAATTTATTATGAATTTAGGTTGAATTCTCTCTATAGGCGCATCTATGCTCATTTTTTTAGTAAAGTTAATCACAAACTTGTGATTCACACAAATTTAAAGAATTCAAATTTTAACTATTCAAATTTGAAAACTAATGGCACTAATAGAAAGTTTATAATTTTCGTGACTTAAAAGAAAAGTAATTAAAAATAAACTTTAATAAAATCAATAAAAATAGCAACAATAAGTATTTTGTTGTAAGTAGAAACAAAATAAAATAAATAAGACAACAAAGAAAACAAAAAAACAAAATAATTTTTCGAAAACTAATGGCACTTACAGAAAGTTTATAATTTTGCTGACCTAAAAGCAAAAAGAATTAAAAAAATAAAGCAAAAAACAAAAGAAAATAAATAATGCAAAAAACAAAATAAAAAAACTGGAAAAAAAACTTTGAATTTTAAACACAGTAATATTAAACACAGTAATTTTAACTATTCAAATTTGAAAACTAATGGCACTAACAGAAAGTTTATAATTTTTCTAACCTAACAGCAAAAAGAATTAAAAAATAAAGCAAAAAACAAAAGAAAATAAATAATGCAAAAAACAAAACAAAAAACTGGAAAAAAAATTTGAATTTTAAACACAATAATATTAAACACAGTAATTTTAACTATTCAAATTTGAAAACTAATCGCACTAACAGAAAGTTTATAATTTTTCTGACCTAACAGCAAAAAGAATTAAAAAATAAAGCAAAAAACAAAGAAAATAAATAAAACAAAAAACAAAACAAAAAAATGAAAAAAAAACAAAAAAAACTGCCACCTATTGGGCCACCACGGCGTGAATACGACTAGAAACCCAACCTGGGCCAGGATTCAGGCCCACAGAAGGCCCAATAGGCCCACAGACAGCATACTGTGAGATTAGGCCCGTAAGCCTGCATTTGAGAGGAGCTCGAGAGGGCAGCCGTAGCGGGGCTTATAAACCACTCCGAGCCCCTCTCAACTAGCGAGGTGGGACTAAACTTTTGGCCGCGACGCGGGCAGGAAGAGGCCTTTGGTCCCGGTTGGTGCCACCAACCGGGACTAAAGGGGGTGCATTGGTACCGATTCGTGAGACCAACCGGGACGGGACCAAAGGCCTCTGCTTCCCGCCCTTTGGGCAGCTGAAAAGAGACCTTTGGTCCCGGTTGGTGGCACCAACCGGGACTAAAGGGGGCATTAGTCCCGGTTGGTTCCACGAACCGGGACTAAAGGCTTTGGTATATAAGCAAACACTTGTGAAAATTTCACTTCTCATCTCGCAGTTGCCGCCCCGACGACGCCGACGACATCGATGCCGCCAGGCTGCCCCAACGCCGCCCGCCGTCGCCGCCGTCGCCGTCGCCCACGCAGGTCGTCGCCGTCGCCCGCGCCCTCGCCCGACGCTGTCGTCTCCCCGAGCACTGCCCCGATGGTCTCGCCGGCCCGCGGTCGCCCTCGCCGTCGCCGCCCGCTCCTCGTCGCCGTCGCCCCGCGCCCTTGCCCTGCCCCGACGCGCCACCCCGGCTCGTGCCCTTGCCCCGACGTGTCGCCTCGGCCCGTGCGCCCCTGCCCCGACGCGCCGCCCCACGCCCCCGGCCTGCCCCGACCACACGCCGCCGCCACGTTCGGTCCGGCCGGCTTCCTCTCTGTTTTTTCAGTTTTTTTTTCATATATATGATGATTTGTTTTTTGCATTTTTATAAAAATATATATATATATATATGTATGTTTTCTGTGTATATATCTTCATATATGCAAAAGTTAGATTTTTAGAAAAGTTTTATCTATGTATGTTCTCTAATTTAGTGCATTTTAGGTTAGTTTCATTTTTAGAAAAGTTTTTTATATTTAGGAAGAAGGAAGAGAAGGAAGAAGGAAGAAGAAGAAAAAGTTTTATATATGGAAAAGTTACATTTTTAGAAAAAATTTATATATCTAGCTAGGAAGAAGGAAGAAGGAAGAAGAAGAAGAAAAACTTTTATATATGCAAAAGTTACATTTTAGAAAAGTTTTATCTAGGAAGAAGGAAGAAGGAAGAAGAAGAAAAAGAAGGAGAAGAAAAAGGAAAATAATAAGAAGAGGAAGAAGGAGAAGAAGAAGGAGAGGAGAGGAAGAAGAGGAGAAATAAATAAGAAGAGGAAAAAAAGAGGAGAAGAAGAAAGGAATAGAAGAGAAGAAGAAAAAAGAGTAATTTCTTTTTTTTCTTCACCTCTATTCCTTTCTTCTTCTCCTCTTTTTTTCTTTTTTTTTCTTTATTGGGTATGTCGTTGTCGATATACCACCTCCCCGATAACTTCGACATGAGGGGGGGTCGATATACCCCCTCCCGATAACTTCGACATGAGGAGGAATAGGGGGTCGAGGGTTCGAGGGTCGTCGAGGGTTCGGTTTCTTTTGTTTTAGCGGGTCGGTCATCGTCGATATACCCCTCTCCCGATAACTTCAACACGAGGGGGGTCGATATACCCCCTCCCCGATAATATTATTTTCCCATGTACGTATGTCGTCGTTGTCGATATAACCCCCTCCCGATAACTTCAACACGTGGGGGGGTCGATATACCCCCTCCCCGATAACATTATTTTCCCGTGTATGTATGTCGTCGTTGTCGATATTACCCCCTCTCGACTGTGATAACTTATACCAAAACTCTCGAGGACACCCAAACCCTAGAAAAAACGATGTCGGTCTCCTACCCCCTCCCGCCGCGCCCCTACCCGACAAACTCTCTCGAGGCCACCCCCTCTCGCTCGACCAAAACTCTCGAGGACACCCAAACCCTAGAAAAAAAACGATGTCGGTCTCCTACCCCTCCCACCGCGCCCCTACCCTTGAAGCGTTGCCGAGGCCACCCCAAACCCGGAATAAGCTCGTTCTACGTTTGCCACTAATATATCCACCTGCTGTCATGTTTGTGTAATAATTGCCATGTTGTAATATTTGCAGAAACAATGGAGCACATACGAGACGAGGAAGCAGAAGAGGTGTTGGGGGACATAATCTTAGCCGGAGGTGATATCTTCTCGTGTCTTAATGACAATGATGGTCTGGAAGAACAGGGTGAAGAAGCAGGCTACGGTGATCGAAGAATGGAGGAGGAAAGACATGATTATGATGGCTCCGGTGACCTAATGACGGTGCAAGAAGGAGACCATGATGACGGCTCCGATGACCAAACCGAGTCCGGCCAGGTATATATATATTAGTTAAGCCTGTGCTGACTAGCTAATTGATGCATTCATTGTTTTGGTATATGTACACATATTAATTAACTCTCCTCTTTCTTCTTTTTTCTAGCCCTCCGGATCGAGCACAACTTCGGTAAGGAGACAAGGCCCGAAGAAAAAGTTGAGCTCGGATGAAAGGTTTGAGATCACAGCAATCTCGCGTGACGGCGAACCGATTGAACCCATCCGGACAAAGAACGCATTTGCTGCTCAGTGCGGGGTTCTTGTTAGGGACAAGATCCCGATCAGCATCCACCAATGGTATAAGCCTAAGAAAGAAGACCCTGAGGTGTCTTATGTCGATGATATGCAGAAAGATGATCTTTGGACTGAGCTGAAGGCAAATTTCACCCTACCGCCAGAGGATGATCCGGAGAAGCCAGTTAAAGAGAAATTAATCAAGTCTTTTGCTCTTAAGAAGATGGCAGACCTATTCAGGAGGTGGAGGAAAGAGCTGAAAAAGTTTGTCGATAAAGAAGAGACACCAGAATTCATCGGCAAATATGAGAAGATCAGAGATCACTGGCCCGCATTTGTGGCCCACAAGACATCGGAAAAGAGTAAGAAGATGTCGGCGACAAACAAGCAGAATGCTGCGAAGAAGAAGCTTCACCATCGCACGGGGTCAGGTGGCTACCTCAAAGCCCGGCCTAAGTGGGCCAAGGCTGAGAATGATCTGCTTGATAAAGGGATTGAACCAGAGACAATGAACTGGCCAGACCGTTGCCGGACTTGGTTCTTCGGGGCTGGCGGAACCTTGGACCCTATATCAGGGAACTGTCTTTGGATGGACGAGCCAATGAAAATACCAGTCAAGAGGCTTTATCACTATATCGATGCAGCGCAGCAAGGGACGTTCATTCCAGACAGAGAGAAGGACGAGCTCACAATGGCCCTCGGGAATCCTGAGCACCCTGAACGGACACGAGGCACGCCAGGCTCCGTTCCGTGGAAGGTTGGTTTTCCGGACGCAGGCGGTTACAAATGCCAGGAGAGGAGGAAGAAAGTGTAGCTGACCAAACTGCAGGCGCTGCACGAAAGGGTACAAGGGCTAGAGGAACGAGAAGCTGAAGCAAATCGCAGCAAATGAACTGCCGAAGCTTCCCCCGAAGCTACCCAGCCATTTCAGCGGAGAAGCAGCGTCGCTTCCACCGAGCTGCTTCAGCCGGAGCATGTCTTGATGGCTCCTGCTAGCTACCCCGTGGATTTTATCATGGAGTCTCAAAATTGCCACCATATGACGCAATGGCAGAACTTAAAAGTCAAGGTGGCTGTCAGCCAAGTTCAACCTTATGAACCCGGCGCAACTTTTCACTGTCGTCTGATTCCAGAAGGATATGCTAGGGTGACGGTGGACAAAATAACGGAGGGATTTGAGGACCTCCGGATTGACCACCCTACCGGTGAAGGGGAGACTCGGCTGGGTTCTGCTCTGAAGACTCCATGCCTATGGCGTAAGGAGTTCATCAACCTTCCGAACTGGACGCCTCCGCCTCCTCCTCCTCCTCCGGCGAGTGAAGGCACTCCGCCTCCTCCACCGCCTCCTCCTCCGGCGAGTGACAATCAGGGCACTCAGCCTCCTTCTCTGGCGCGTGGCGGCACTCGGCCTCCTTCTCCGCCTGCGGCGGCGCGCCCGAGTAGCCAGCAGCCTCCTCCTTCTCCGCCTCGCCAGCAAGGGCGGAAGAGACCCGCCTCCGCCCCGGCTGCTCCGGCGCGTCGTAGTCCTTCTCCTCCGCCTCGTAAGCAAGCACGAAAGAAGACAGCTGCAGCCGCTCCGTTTGCTCCGGCGTCTAGCAGTACAGCCAGAGGCGGGAGGCAATACAGATACGGTCCACCTCTCAAGCCTCTAAAGAAGTTACCGTACAAGAGGACCGAGGAGGAAAACGTGAAGATCATGCGGACCGAAGTGAAGGACTTCTTTGAAGGGTTGAAAGCAGCGAGACATCCACCTGCGGAGGAGCAGGTAGATCCGGTGAAAGCAAAGCGCACTATCGATGCCCTGGGGAAACCACCAAAGTCTCCGCCAAAAACCAACTATGAGCGCATTATTGAAAAGGCATATCTCGAAGCGGCGCGGTCGGGAAGTACTGTCTGTGATCAAAGGTTAAAAGAACAAGTAGTTGGGAAACAATTACCCAGCTCGGCGAACAAGCAAAGCAATCGTGCCCCCCGCTCAATGTGTCTAGCGACATCGTCGCTAATGCTCCGGGGATGGTGCCCGGTTATAGCAATCATAGAGATTACCCGCCTCACGATGTACATTTTGATTTCTTGGAGGTGGACGAACACAGATACGAGTACGGGAAGCCTCTCGTCAAAGATGAAAAATCTCTATCAACGATGATGCGAAGATTCCATAATTGGTACATGAAAACCTGCAGAGAGTCTGGGGGACGAATACTTTGTATCTGAGAATTAAAGAGGAGCACGACCTCGTTGGAACTGATCTGTTGCCTGTTCCATTTGAGGAGTTCTTCGAGTTCTTCAATCAAAAGGCCCTCGATAAATTAACAGTCTTTTGCAACTGTTTGTAAGTACTATTTCTATCATTAAGTCTCTATATATAGCTCAGCTCTTTCATTGCATGTATTTATAATTAATTATCCTCACTATATTATGCAGATTGAAGATCGTCGAGTGCAGAAAACAAGAAATGTATGATATTGGGTTCATTAACACAAATATCATAGATGAATTTCAGGTTAAAAAGCACTCCGAAGAGGCCGAGGCCAACTTGCTACAATCGTTGATCAAAAATCAAAACAAAGATACCATACTCTTTCCTTACAACTTCAAGTGAGTGTTACTGTCGTGTGCATATTCGGTTTCCCTTATTACTCGAGCGAGGTTATAGTAATGTAATTGATGAGTTATGCATGCGTGCGCAGCTTCCACTATGTTCTTCTGGAGATTAAGGTTGAGCGGGGACTAGTAACCATCTTAGACTCGAGACGAAAAGATCCCAAAACCTATGCGGACATGACTAAATTGCTCAACAAGTAAGTTCAATCGATCATTATATATCGCACCATGTCGGCAACTTTTTGTTTATTTCCTGATATCTCAAGTAATAATAATTATTTTCTTTGTCTTGCAGGGTTTGGAAACAGTTCACCGCAGAAGCTCTGGGACTGCCGAAGGAGCTGCGATATACATACCCGAAAGTAAGTACTACTAGCTAGCTAGTTGCGCGCATCTCCCGTTGATTCTATAGCTATACTTTCATCAATGCCATTTATAATGCTTCATTATCAGTTTGATTGACCTCTATTTCTCGTAAAGTGCTTGTGACAGGAACAAGGGAATAATTACTGTGGATACTACGTGTGTGAGTTCATCTACAACGCTACTTTTAAAAATAAGCGGGGCTACTCTAAAAGACAATATGAAGTGCGTAAGCAACAATATTCACAATTTCATTTTATTACACCATCATTTCTGTTGAGTTTCATTCATATATATGTATTAACCCCCTTCTTCAAATTAGACGTGGCAGATGCGGAATGAACTCCTAGAACAAGATCGCATGAAAGCAATGCAAGAGGAATTGGCGGGATTCTTTCTTGACCACGTCATCAATAAAGCCGGAGAATACCATGTGGAAGTTGATTTCAAATGCTAGGGGACTGTAAGAGATCTTACATACTGTATATGTATGTAGCCAGTAGCGTCGGATAGATAATACGAAAACTTGTTGTTCGACCAATCTCTCAGAGAAGGAGAGGTCGATCGATCACTTCTCTCGGTATGCATGAAGAACTTCTATACTTAATGGTTTCCTTCATTTTCTTACTAGCTAGCGTGTCGAGGGCCTCTCTATGTATAGTACGTAGTGTCGACCAAGCACGAACATAAGAGAGGACACTTCTCTCTATTAATTAGCTACCTAACACAATATATGAAACACCTAAATTAATCCCCCAAAACCCCCAACACCCGCCCTTTCAAAAAAAACAAAAACCCCAGCCCCTGAAATGCTGATGCGTGGATGCCTTTTGGTCCCGACTGGTGCCACCAACCGGAACCAAAGGCCCTCCTGCCTGGGCTCGACGCACCGGCCACGTGGAGGCCCATCTGTCCCGGTTCGTGTTTGAACCGGGACTAAAGGTCTAGGGCATTAGTACCGACCCTTTAGTACCGGTTCAAGAACCGGGACAAAAGGCCCCTACCAACCGGGATGATAGGGGTTTTTTCTACTAGTGTCATGTCCTGGAGATTCTTCGTCTTCTTGCCCGCCCTCGCCGCTATTGTCTTGCTGCCCTTCCTTATTTCTTGCCCGGCCCCCATGGATGACTTCATAATCATCTTCTTCACCTTGCCACCAATAGCCATCCATGAAACCACGCACGAGCAGGTGGTCCCGCACCTGTCTGGAATCCAGGTCGATAAGGCTCTTCATCTTGCATCTTCGACACGGACATCTTATCTCTGTCTCGTTCTTTTGAAGCATCTCGGCCTTCGCGGAGCTCAAAAATCTATTCACGATGCCTTTGGTCATCATGCGGACCATGGTCGCCTACGGGGTAGAGCAAAACGATATTTTAGAAACAATAAAAATTGGCATGACTTTGCCTAAAAATAGGACCAAAAAGAATGCATAGTGCCAAATTCTCACCGAAACGGAAATGAATCAACATTCCGGCAAAATATTGGCAACTATCGCATTTCAAATACCGGTACCTGCAAACACAAACATATGCAACACCACAAACATACGTAGATCTAGGCCATAAAAAGTGTGTATGTTGTTGGAGGGAGAAAAAAGGAAATTTAACCACTTAATTTGGGTGAATCTATGGTGCAAATGAGGTGAGGAGGAGGAGGAAGCCGAGACCAAGCTTGGTAGAGGTGGAGAGAATGAAGTGGGGAAGTGAGTGTGGTAGGTGGCTGTCAAAAATATCTAGCTGCTTTCAGATTACCAATGGCGCACCACCTAAGAATGCGCCATTGGTAACCAGGGTTACTAATGGCGCACCTGGTGTGTGCTGCGCCATTACTAGTTTTGAAAAAAAATAAAAAAAATTGTTAGTAGTGGCGCACCGTGGGTGTGGTGCGCCATTACTAGTTAAAACTAGTAATGGGGCACTATCCCCTGGTGCGCCACTACTAAGTCTGGGAAGGGGTGTGGGGCCAGGACAAAACTAGTAATGGCGCACCATGCAACAGGTGCGCCATTAGTAATATGGCAATTAATGGCGCACCTATATCTAGTGCGCCACTGCTATATAGAAGTGGCGCACCACATACATGGTGCGCCATTAGTGTCCATATTAGCTATAGCCGTTTTTCTAGTAGTGAAATGGTGGGATAGGCTTGGTAGACAACCGGAGGGCACACATGCAATATAAATAAGAGAGGGGATGGCTGCCTGTCTGTGCATGTGCGTGTGAGAGACGGGTCAGGACGCATGCACGAATGATGAGGGGGGACGATATGGCTGTGGCAAGCAGACATAACAACATAGGAAGATCAATCGTCCTTTGTCAGAGAAAGGAGAGACATAACTTGTGAGGTACGTCGATCGATTGGGGGGAACAGTTAAAGTCGACCTAGGTATATGTTTGTAACATCCCAAATTTTCAATTTGGAATGTTATACATAGAGCATCATTCCATATCATATTTTATTTGCATTTTGGTTGATCCTAGAAATCTATGCAACTCAAGGACCCACGGAGAGAGTTGGGGATTTCGTTATTTTCATATTTGAGTTTTTCTCAAACTACGAAAATAGGATCATTTGATTTTATTTATTTTATCTTCAATTATTCCAAGTATAAAAATGTGAGAGAGGGAATAAAATGACTTTCCCAAAATATAGGAATATCGAAGATTTAATAAAAAAATCAAATAAGTTTTTATTTTGGAGTTTTTCGCTATTTTATTTGAATTTAGGAAAAATTGCACGTTTTTAAAATTTGCATTTTAGGGGCAAGAAAATGTTCATCTTGTTTTAAATATTTTATTTAGACGGTAAAAATTTATTTTGGCATTTTTTAGAATTTTATTTTATTTTCTAGATTTTTTTTAAGTCTTGGCAGAATTTATTTTAAAAAAAAACTGCGCCCGACTGGGCCGAAGGCCCAGCCGAGCCAGGCCAGGCCCGCGCCGCCGCCGCCTCCCCGCGGGAGACCGAGCCGCCGCCGCCGCCGAGTCCGGCCGGGGCACGCCTCCCGAGGCCGACCCGGCGCCCCCTTCCCCAAGCCGCGTCGCCCACCTCCTTATAAGCCGCCGCCCCTGCCCCCTTTCGCCTCGTCCCGAGCCCCGCCGCCGTCCCGAGCCGCCGCCGCCTCGCCGCCTCGCCGCCGACCCCCTCGCCGCCGCTCTCGCCCCACCCTGCTGGAGCCGCCGCCTCCTGCCGCAGCCCTGCCACCCCGCCGACCCACCGGAGCCGAGCCGAGGTAGCTGCCTCGCCGCCCCGCCGACCCACCGGAACCCCGCCGGTGCCGAGCCGAGGTAGCCGCCCCGCCGCCCCGGTTTTTCCAAAGAAAACCGATCCGTTTTCTTAGAAAACCCTAAGTTTTTTTTTATCGGTTAGTTTCGTTTTTTCGGTTTTCTTATTTAGCGAGCGTTCGCTCGATCGTTCGTTTTAACGAACGTGTTCGTCGTTTAGTTACTGTTAACGAACGTCCGTTCGTTAAGCAGTTCGTCAGATATTCTTTTTCTCGGATTTTTCCGCGATTATTTCTGATCGTGATTTCAGATCCGATTTTCGTTTTCGTTTTTCTTTTCGCTCGTCTGTCGGAATTAGGCGATTCAAGCGCCTAGAGTTTCGTCTCGAAGCCCTCTTTCCGTTTAACCAACTCAAACAAGTTTTTGTTTCTGTTAAATTTGACCTAGGTCCAGATTAGTAAACAAAGTTTGTTTCTTTCGCCGTTTGACTTTCGATGCTTCGTTCGATTTGATTCTTTTTGCAAACCGGAGTTCTTAAGTTGAACTTTCTGGTTAGTTCTCTTATTTGAGTTTTACCCGTGCATTAGATGAGTACTTATTGTATGCTTGTTGTCTGCGATAGAGTACCCGGAGTGCGCCGCTTGCTACTTCGAATCGCTAGGTTTCGCGGATCATCAGCAAGGCAAGTAACACTTTGATCATACCCTTCTTACTACCCAGTTGTACTGCATTAGATCAATCCTCAAACACTACATGATTAGGATCTAATTAAATTGTGGGATCTGGGAAGTAGATGAGGTAGTACCTATTGCCCTGTTTATTTATCAAACCCTTGGGATTTACCTTCTACGTTCGCTTATATTGCTATGCTATGCTCGTAGACGTGGATTGGGTTTGAGAGAATTTTCCATGACAGATGTGAGATTGTTAATTAGTGGTTAACATAAGGTGGCTACATTAATTTACATCTGGGTGGATTGAGGCACCTGGGGAACCCAGTGCTGCCTGTATTTATTGGATATCCCGGAGTACCCGTGTGATCATCCTACGGTCCGCCACCCAGGCTCAAAGGGATCATGAGATTATTCATGCTAGAAACTTCCGTGTGCAGACACAAGCTATTATGGGCTCTAGCATAGTTGAGTAGGTGGTGTGAGCTCTCGAAGAGGTAGACTAGCAGATGTAGGGGATGTAGGTGGTACTGTCTACCCGGAGTAGAGAGTTAACGCTTCTGAAAGACTGTGTCTCGGTCATCCGTTTCTCAAACATCATGTAGTGCGAGAAATCCAATGGAGGAGATCGAGTCTTGTGGGGAAAAGTGCGCAAACCTCTGCAGAGTGTACAAACTAATCATGGTTAGCCGTGTCCCCGGTTATGGACAACTTGAGTATCTAGTACCTGGATTATCATGTGAATCTCATCATCATGTTACTTAATTAATTTGATTGGGTTAATCACGTTCTTAATTGGGATTGAGTTGGAGGTACCTTCTCAATGTTCAACAACCACCATGATAGTTAAATAAAATTCATTCCTTTGCAGTAGGGAAAAATTGGCTTTTCGCAAAACTGTAACCATAGAGCTTTCCACCAGCCAAATATGCATGTAGTATAGCATTACTCTGTTCATTACTCTCTATGTGTTACTTTGCCAGCATATTCCATGTGTTGACCCGTTTTCGGGCTGCAACGTTTCATGTTGCATACTTTTCAGACGACGAGTAAGGTGCCTTAGGTCGTGGTTCTATACTCAGTGATGCCGTTGGAGTTGATGGACTCACTTATCTTCCAAGCCTTCCGCTGTTATCGTTATTTAGATGGCCTTAAGCCATATTTATTGTAATAAGTTCTCTTTTGAGACATTCGATGTAATAAGTGTGTGATTGCTACTCTGTTATAAATCCTTCGAGTAATGTGTGTGTCAGCATTACTGATCCAGGGATGACACTGATGCACAGAGACTTGACCGTCTGAGGTCTGGTCGCTACAAGATGGTATCAGAGCACACGTTGACTGTTGGACACGACCACTAAGCTTAAACCATAGATCACTATTCTCTTCTCATTTCTGACTTCTCTCCATTTTCTACTCTTTTAGGATGGCAGATGCAAGGAACAAGTTCATGCAACCAGATGAGGATACACCCTTTGGACGCCACTTGAAGGAAGTCACGAGATACCTGAACATAGGAATTCCAAGCTTCACCGGAACCTACAACGCCACACTACCAGGAGAGGAGCATTGGTTGATTCAAGTTCAAGTTCCAGGAAGGACGTTCATGCCCGTCACCGAGCCCATAGAGTTTTCCTTTGATGCACCAACCTGGAGTCTAGGAAAGAGCATGGCAGCTCACATCACCATGGGATGCATTGGAGAAGTATACCACAAGGAGCTTAAGGATACTATCTACCAGATTTGTGGGCGCCGAGATGAACAATGGGAGACGATCAGCACCAAGAAGGACAGATCAATTGCAGCATTCATCCAGGACCAAAACCAGCACATTCGTCGCCAGGAGAACCAGATGTGCGCAGGCATGGCATATCTGAAAAAGGCATTAACCAAGATCAAGGAGCTGGAGGAAGAACTCAAGGCTACACGCAAGGATTATATGGAGGAAATTGTCGCACTAGTGGAGAAGAATGACGACCTAGAGAAGAAGATCGGAGTATTCATGGGAGACCCCACACCAAAAGGAGAAGATGACGATTGCACTTGCCCGGATAACTACATCATCATCGACGACACCGACTCGGAACCAAGTGAAGAAGACTTTGTTGATGAAGCTGGAGCAGATATCAAGGAGTCTTCGACCGATCAAAATTTCTAGTAGACCACCAAATCAGTAGTAGAATTCCCCCATGTATATAGTATAGTCCGAGCACTTTGTAATGATAGTTAGATCCATTGTATGCCCTTGTTTGAAGTGATATGAGTGATATTGTTTGCTTTTGTCTCATGTGCATATGGGTAGTGTTTTCCCTCTAGACCTCATTCTATTCTGACTTCTCATCTTTTCTAAAACCCTCAGATGCCTCCGAGACGTGACACCGGATTTGCTTTCCCACCGGAGCTCACTCAGTTGATCCAGCAGCAAAATGCATTGATGCAAATGCTAGTCCAGAACCATAATCAGGGGAGTAACAACAACAACAACAACAACAACCCACCGCCACCACCACATGTTGATCATTTGACCCGTTTCTTAAGGTTGAATCCGCCGGTGTATTCCAGTAGCACCGAGCCGATTGTTGCAGATGATTGGCTCCGCAAAGTTGGAAGGGAGTTGACCACTGCAGGATGCACAGATGCGGAAAGAGTGCGTTTTGCCGCACATCAGCTTGATGGACCCGCAGCATCATGGTGGGAGAATTACACAGCCACACACCCTGCCGACACTATCACATGGGACCAGTTTCAGCAAGCTTTTCGTACCACCCATGTTTCAGCGGGAGCTATGGCCATGAAGTAGCGTGAGTTTCGCAACTTACGCCAAGGAGGACGCATCGTAGGCCAGTATGTGGAGGATTTTAGCAAGTTAGCCCGTTATGCCCCAGGTGACATTGCTACAGATGCAGCCAAGCAGGAGAAGTTCCTGGAAGGATTGAATGATGAGTTGAGCATGCAGTTGATGGTAGCAACCTTCAATAGCTACCAGGAGTTGGTAGATAGAGCTCTCATGATTGAAGGGAAGCAGCAGCAGATTGAAACCCGCAAGAGGAAGTATGGACAAGGAAAGTATAATTCTGGAGCCCAGCAGAAGCCCCGTTTTACCCCGAAATCGGGAGGACCATTTTAGCATACCCATGGAGGAGGTTCACACAACCATAATGGCCCCATGAATGGTAATGGGAATGGAGGAAGCAACAGCCAGAACCGTTCCAACCCATCAACACCAGCCAAGAGAGATCTGAGTCACATTACTTGTTTCAAGTGCCAGAAGACTGGACATTATGCCACTAAATGTCCGGAAGCCCAGAATGGGAATAGCAATGGAAGCTCTGGGAAGAAGCCGAACCCTTTCAACAAAGGGCATGTGAACCACGTTAGCGTGGAGGAGGTTGAAGCACAGCCAGATGCACTAATAGGTAAGTTTTTGGTTGTCATTTACTGCACTCATTCTTTTTGATACTGGTGCATCACATTCATACATATCAAGGGGATTTGTGGATAAGTATAAACTGCCAACCCAAGCCCTTAGGTCACCCATGTTAGTAAACTTGCTAGGAGCAGAGTATATGGGTAGTTTATGGTGTGATCGGTTACCATTAAGGATTGGTAACTACGTGTTTCCCTCGGACCTAATAGTATTGGAATCGCAAGGACTGGATGTGATATTAGGCATGGATTGGTTATCAAAGTATGGAGGGAACATTGAATGCGCTAGTAAGTCGATTTTGCTTACCACCCTAGAAGGAAGAAGGATCAAGTATGTATCCCGGCATATGCCGAGGAGGACTCAAGTAAATTCCTTATCAGGAGTTGTACAGGAGGAAGTACCAGTGGTGAAGGATTATCCTGATGTATTTCCAGAGGAGTTGCCAGGCATGCCACCGGATAGAGACATTGAGTTTTTGATCGAGCTTTTCCCAGGCACAGGGCCAATATCTAAGAGACCGTACAGGATGCCCGCAAAAGATTTGAAGGAGATTAAGAAGCAGATTAAGGAGTTACTGGATAAAGGTTATATCCGCCCGAGCTCTTCACCTTGGGGATCACCAGTGCTTCTAGTAGAGAAGAAGGATGGATCGCTAAGGATGGTTGTTGATTATCGGGGATTGAATGAAGTGACCATCAAGAACAAGTACCCACTACCGATGATTAATGATTTGTTTGACCGATTGCAAGGAGCTAAGGTATTTTCCAAGATCGATCTGCGATCGGGATACCATCAGTTAAAGATCCGAGAGCAGGACATACCTAAGACGGCTTTTACCACTAGGTATGGGCTGTATGAGTATACCGTTATGTCATTTGGTCTGACTAACGCACCTGCTTATTTCATGAACCTGATGAACAAAGTGTTTATGGAGTTTTTGGATAAGTTCATCGTGGTGTTCATTGACGATATTTTGGTCTACTCAAAGAACGAAGAGGAGCATAAGGAGCATTTGCGTTTGGTACTCGAGAAGCTCAGAGAACATCAGTTCTACGACAAGTTTAGCAAATGTGAGTTTTGGCTGAAGGAAGTTGGATTCCTCGGACATGTAATATCTGGAGAAGGAATAGCAGTAGACCCCACCAAAGTTGACACAGTAACCAGCTGGGAATCACCCACATCAGTTGGAGAGATCCGGAGTTTTCTTGGACTTGCAGGATACTATCAGAGATTCATTGAGAATTTTTCGAAGATTGCAAAACCTATGACGGAGCTGTTGAAGAAGGACACCAAATTCAATTGGACTGAGAAATGTGAAGCTAGTTTCCAGGAGTTGAAGAAACGTTTGGTTACGTCACCGGTGTTGATTCTGCCAGATCAACGCAAGGATTATGAAGTATACTGCGATGCTTCACGTCGAGGACTTGGAGCAGTGCTTATGCAGGAAGGAAGAGTTGTTTCCTATGCCTCACGACAGCTTAAACCCCATGAGTTGAATTACGCTACGCATGATTTGGAGTTAGCAGCCGTAGTGCATGCGCTAAAGACATGGAGACATTTTCTGATTGGAAACCACTGTGAAGTATACACGGATCATAAGAGCTTGAAATACATCTTCACGCAGAAGGAGCTGAATCTCAGGCAGAGGAGATGGTTGGAGCTCATAAAGGATTATGATATGAGATTGCATTATCATCCCGGAAAGGCTAACATAGTAGCATACGCGTTGAGCCGCCAGAGCCATGTCAACACACTAATGACCGGAGAGTTACCGAAGGAACTAGCCGAGGATCTTCACGAGCTATGCTTGGAGATAGTTCCGAGAGGCTATGTTGCCGCATTGGAAATTCAGTCTACCTTGATGGATAAGATCAGAGAAGCTCAGAAGACAGACAAGGAGATTGCCGAAATAAAGGAAAGGATGAGCAAAGGAAAAGCCAAGGGTTTTCGTGAGGACGAGCACGATACCTTATGGTTTGAGGACCGCGTTTATGTGCCTAATCACCCGGAGATCAGGAAGTTGATTTTGCAAGAGGCCCATGATTCACCGTATTCGATTCACCCAGGAAATACCAAGATGTATTTGGATTTGAAGGATACTTTCTGGTGGACCGGAATGAAGAAAGATATTGCGGAGTATGTAGCAGTTTGTGATGTATGTCAGAGAGTGAAGGCAGAGCATCAGAAGCCAGCCGGATTGCTACAGCCATTGTCGATACCCGAATGGAAGTGGGATAAGCTAGGTATGGATTTTATCACAGGATTGCCTAGGACTCGTTCAAGCTATGACTCAATATGGGTTGTAGTTGATCGTTTGACGAAAGTAGCTCATTTCATCCCAGTGAAGACCACTTACAGCAGTGCTAAGTTGGCAAAGATATACATCACCAGGATCGTATGTTTGCATGGAGTTCCAAGGAGTATCGTATCAGATAGAGGAACCCAGTTTACCTCAAAGTTCTGGCATCAGTTACACGATACTTTGGGTACCAGGCTAGAGTTCAGCACAGCTTTTCATCCATAGACAGATGGACAGACCGAAAGAGTAAATCAGATTTTGGAGGATATGTTGAGAGCCTGTGCGCTAGATTATGGATCCAGTTGGGATGAAAATTTGCCATATGCGGAGTTTTCTTACAATAATAGTTATCAATCTAGTCTAAAGATGGCCCCTTTCGAAGCCTTGTACGGAAGGAGGTGTAGAACACAATTGTTATGGGATGAAGTTGGAGACCGCCAGTTGTTTGGACCAGATCTTATTAAGGATTCTGAACAGAAGGTGAAGTTGATTCGCGATAGGCTCAAGGTAGCCCAATCCAGGCAGAAGAGATATGCGGATTCGAAACGCAAGGAGACAGTTTACGAAGTCGGAGACAGAGTTTATCTTCGTGTGTCCCCACTTCAAGGAGTTAAGCGCTTTGGAGTTAAGGGAAAGTTAGCACCATGATTTGTAGGACCATACAAAGTTTTGGGACGTATGGGAGAAGTTGCTTACAAGTTGGAATTACCCGAAGGATTATCAGGAGTTCACGATGTGTTCCACGTTTCCCAGTTGAAGAAGTGCCACGCAGAGATGGTTGATATACCGCTGAGAGATACCATGCCGCTGGAAGCGATTCAGTTGGATAGTGATCTGACCTACAAGGAGAAACCAGTTAAGATTCTCGAGTATGCCAGCTGAGTCACACGCAGCAAGGTTATCAAGTTTTGCAAAGTTCAGTGGAGCCACCATACCGAGGATGAAGCCACCTGGGAGCGAGAGGAAGATCTACGGATAGACCACCCTCACCTATTTTCTAGCTAACCCGAATCTCGAGGGCGAGATTCATCCTAAGGGGGGTAGGCTTGTAACATCCCAAATTTTCAATTTGGAATGTTATACATAGAGCATCATTGCATATCATATTTTATTTGCATTTTGGTTGATCCTAGAAATTCTATGCAACTCAAGGACCCACGGAGAGAGTTGGGGATTTCGTTATTTTCATATTTGAGTTTTTCTCAAATTACGAAAATAGGATCATTTGATTTTATTTATTTTATCTTCAATTATTCCAATTATAAAAATGTGAGAGAGGGGATAAAATGACTTTCCCAAAATATAGGAATATCGAAGATTTAATAAAAAAATAAAAAAAAATTATTTTGGAGTTTTTCACTATTTTATTTGAATTTAGGAAAAATTGCACGTTTTTAAAAGTTGCATTTTAGGGCCAAGAAAATGTTCATCTTGTTCTAAATATTTTATTTAGATGGTGAAAATTTATTTTGGCATTTTTTAGAATTTTACTTTATTTTCTAGATTTTTTTAAGTCTCGGCGGAATTTATTTTAAAAAAAACCCCGCGCCCGACTCGGCCGAAGGCCCAGCCGAGCCAGGCCAGGCCCGTGCCGAGTCCGGCCGGGGCACGCCTCCCGAGGCCGACCCGGTGCCCCCTTCCCCAAGCCGCGTTGGCCCCCCCTCCTTATAAGCCGCCGCCCCCACCCCCTTTCGCCTCGTCCCGAGCCCCGCCGCCGAGTCGCCGCCGCCGTCCCGAGCAGCCGCCGCCGAGCCCCTCGCCGCCGCCACCCTCGCCCCCACCCCGCCGGAGCCGCCGCCTCCCGCCGCAGCCCTGCCACCCCGCCGACCCCCCGGAACCCCGCCGGAGCTCCGCCGGAGCCGAGCCGAGGTAGCCGCCCCGCCGCCCCGGTTTTTCCAAAGAAAACTGATCCATTTTTTTTAGAAAACCCTATGTTTTTTTTGATCGGTTCGTTTCGTTTTTTCGGTTTTCTTATTTAGCGAGTGTTCGCTCGATCGTTCGTTTTAACGAACGTGTTCGTCGTTTAGTTACTGTTAAAGAACGTCCGTTCGTTAAGCAGTTCATCGTTTTTTCTTTTTCTCGGATTTTTCCGCGATTATTTCTGATCGCGATTTCAGATCCGATTTTCGTTTTTGTTTTTCTTTTCACTTGTTTGTCGGAATCATGCGATTCAAGCGCCTAGAGTTTCGTCTCGAAGCCCTCTTTCCGTTTAACCAACTCAAACAAGTTTTTGTTTATGTAAAATTTGACCTAGGTCCAGATTAGTAAACGAAGTTTGTTTCTTTCGCCGTTTGACTTTCGATGCTTCGTTCGATTTGATTCTTTTTGCAAACCGGAGCTCTTAAGTTGAACTTTCTGGTTAGTTCTCTTATTTGAGTTTTACCCGTGCATTAGATGAGCACTTATTGTATGCTTGTTTTTTGCGATAGAGTACCCGGAGTGCGCCGCTTTCTACTTCGAATCGCTAGGTTTCGCGGATCATCAGCAAGGCAAGTAACACTTTGATCATACCCTTCTTACTACCCAGTTGTACTGCATTAGATTAATCCTCAAACACTGCATGATTAGGATCTAATTAAATTGTGGGAACTGGGAAGTAGATGAGGTAGTACCTATTGCCCTGTTTATTTATCAAACCCTTGGGAGTTACCTTCTACGTTTGCTTATATTGCTATGCTATGCTCGTAGACATGGATTGGGTTTGAGAGAATTTTCCATGACAGATGTGAGATTGTTAATTAATGGTTAACATAAGGTGGCTACATTAATTTACATCTAGGTGGATTGAGGCACCTGGGGAACCCAGTGCTGCCTGTATTTTTTGAATATCACGGAGTACCCGTGTGATCATCCTACGGTCCGTCACCCAGGCTCAAAGGGATCATGAGATTATTCATGCTAGAAACTTCTGTGTGCAGCCACAAGCTATTATGGGCTCTAGCATAGTTGAGTAGGTGGTGTGAGCTCTCGAAGAGGTAGACTAGCAGATGTAGGGGATGTAGGTGGTACTGTCTACCCGGAGTAGAGAGTTAATGCTTCTGAAAGACTGTGTCTCGGTCATCCGTTTCTCAAACATCATGTAGTGCGAGAAATCCAACGGAGGAGATCGAGTCTTGTGGGGAATAGTGCGCAAACCTCTGCAGAGTGTATAAACTAATCATGGTTAGCCCTGTCCCCGGTTATGGACAACTTGAGTATCTAGTACCTGGATTATCATGTGAATCTCATCATCATGTTACTTAATTAATTTGATTGGGTTAATCACGTTCTTAATTGGGATTGAGTTGGAGGTACCTTCTCAATGTTTAACAACCACCATGATAGTTAAATAAAATTTATTCCTTTGCAGTAGGGAAAAATTGGCTTTTCGCAAAACTGTAACCATAGAGCTTTCCACCAGGCAAATATGCATGTAGTATAGCATTACTCTGTTCATTACCCTCTATGTGTTACTTTGCCAGCATATTCCATGTGTTGACCCGTTTTCGGACTGCAACGTTTCATGTTGCATACTTTTCAGACGACGAGTAAGGTGCCTTAGGTCGTGGTTCTATACTCAGTGATGCCGTTGGAGTTGATGGACTCACTTATCTTCCAAGCATAGCTCTGTTATCGTTATTTAGATGGCCTTAAGCCATATTTATTGTAATAAGTTCTCTTTTGAGACATTCGATGTAATAAGTGTGTGATTGCTACTCTGTTATAAATCCTTCGAGTACTGTGTGTGTCAGCATTACTGATCCAGGGATGACACTAATGCACAGAGACTTGACCATCTGAGGTCTGGTCCGATTGTGCTGCTGCTCTGCTCCTCGCTTGTGCTGCTGCTCTGCTCTGATTTACCTACACTTCAGTCGACTGAATCGACTTTTGGGTCAGTCAATTTTCAGGGGGTGGGGGGCTCGTCGGAGTTGAGGAAGAACCACCCGCAGCGGGGACGGGGGCTCGCCGGAGAGGTACCCCACTATCTATCTTAGGGTTCAGGGTGGGGCGGGGGGCCTAGAGGGCTGGCCGGGGCGGCGGCCGACCGGCAGTGGGGAGTTGTTTCGGGGCGGCGAGGCGGCGCTGGGGCCGGCGGTTCGGCCGGTGGTGGCTGGCGGCTCAGGGGGTGCAGGTTGAAGATGAACTGCATGCCCTCCCTAAACTACATGTCAAGTGCCTCTCTGCTACCATTGTGTTCAGTTTCAACACTAACATTCAGATTCCACAGTAAATTTCAGTTTCGACAGTTAAGTTCAGAGTCAACAGTTTTTACCTCATCTGTTGTAGTCAGGTGGTTTTTGGTGATGTAAATTTTATATCTATTTTACATCATCTATTGGAGATGCTATTAGAATCCCACTTGAGATTGACGATGTCTGTCTTGTGTTGCTTCAGCCTTGACGTCTTACGGCTGACCGAAGCTGCTCCAACGACAGAACGATCCATCACAACAGAGCAGTGCCCTCGACGCCGTCTACAGATTCCTCAGATCTTCCTCCACACCTCTAGTAGCCACCTCTGCCTCAACTGCTTCAGCGACCAACCCAATGATGCTGAGGTCGACATGGCTACAACAAAGAGGTTATACACTTGTTGCATCACTTATTACTATACATTCATGTCGATCCATTAGGGCTATTTTGGTTCAATGGAAAAACATAGCAATAGGGAATTTTCCAATGGCACTCTACTATTCAATTATTCATGCATTTTGTTGAAAGGAATGAAGCAAAACATCCACCTGGACCTACTTTTCAAAATCCTATGCATGAAAACAAGACCAAGTGCATTAGTGGCAGAATAACATTCTAACTGTACACGCTTTCATATGGTTTCACTTTATTTTGGCCATGTTTCTTTGCATTCCTCTGCTCTTCGAATTCCTATAAACCAAACACCCAAGTTGACAAAAATCTTGTGTTTACAAATGCTCTATTTACCATGTGCATTCCTATCCTATTCCGGTGTTTTTCCTATCCCTGCGTTTTTAGAATCATGCAAGCCAAATGAGCCCTTACAGAATTACTTCAGTTACAGGTAGGTGTTGAAGGGAACTTTGTGTGGTTTGTCCTGCTCCTGTCGCGACATCGTCCACCTCACCTGAGCTGCTCCATCGACAGAAACATCCACCCAACCAGACATCACGACTCCTGACCGTCTTTCGCCGCCTCAGATCTCCTTCCCTACCGCTGGCACCCACCGCAACGGCATCACCATCATCGACTCAGCAGATGAACCTGAGGAGTACACGGGTCCACAAGAGAGGTCCTGTTCACCTCTATGACTTATGTTATGCATTGCTTAAAATTACCTGCTACTTTATCGTCCTGTTCACCTCTTGGACTCCAAGTCAGGTCCAAATTAATGTTCAAACTTGAGTTCTAAATTAGTTGTGGGGCACATATCGAGGAAGCAATGAATAGTATCTCTGTCTAATATCTAGTTCACCTAGGGTATGCCTATGTTGTTCATCTTTGGTGGGAAACAAATAATAAAGCAATCATCATCTGTCTTTTTATTAAATTAAAGCAATCATCAGCCTGCTATCATTATTTTTGGATCCATCCACTAGTTGTTACCATCACTCTAAATTTCTGCATGCTCTCCTTACATAATCTCACCATATTTTTTCGTATGCATGTCAGATATTGTACACAGTCATGCTGAACATGTAGAGAAAAAGAGAAGAGTTTTGCGTGGCAATACAGTGTCATGCAGACATTGCTCCATGGTGGGTTCAATGGCAAACCCTCCCACCCTCTCCAGATTGTAATCCAGAGGAAGATATCTGTTCTGAGGCGGATTCAGACGCCGCTGACCACTCCTATTTACCCCCCAAGGTGTTTGCTCTACCTTGGCATGATGATGTTAGTCATATCATGCATATGTTGCCTTGCAGTGCCTACTTTTGACATCATATATGTCATCTGCTTAGTTTAGACATGTTCTGTAATGCCACATGTTTAGTTTCTATATCATATATGGGAATTATGCAGTCTCATGTCTTTTAGCGAGCCATAATATATGTGAAATGTGCAATGCCATCCTGTTTAACCAGGCATCATATATTTGAATGATATCTTTCCCATCCTTTTCTTCATTACATTTCCATTTGTCGACAATGTTTGTACATTAAACTACTCTTCTTGTGAATCAGACATTTGGGTGGGAGATTGAAAAATCTGGAGTGAAAACAAGGCCTTCAGAGCAGACAGTGCTACCTGTCGAAGCAGATCTCTTGTTGGGTCCCGATAGCTCCTCAGAGGTGGATTAAGAGACAGATGACTAGTCCTATTCCCCCACCGAGGTGTATGCTCTAACTTGGCATGGTTATACTACTCATATCATGTGTGACAGCCTGGATTTTGCCTTCTCTCTTTTTACCGGACTTGCCTTTTCTCTCTTTCCGGACTTGGTTTTCATCGTGGTTTTTGCCCTGATTTGATTTGGAGTTTTGGATCAATTCAAATGGACTTGTCACTTGGGCATATCCTTGGCTTTCACCCAAGTGACCTATCTACCTTATTCCTCCCACAAATTCCCAAAATAATAAAGTGAATATTTTTCCTAAAAGGAAAATATTCATTTTTCTCTCTGAAGTTCATTTCAGAACTTTGTGCTCCAAAGCAACCTCAATTTTTCTTCCTCAGAAAAATATGAGATAATTCCTAAATATTCTTAGGACCATGGCACATCTTCCCATGCAAAAATATTGCATCACTTTTTGTAATAGTTTGGCTGTAGAAAATCTTTTCACTTCTGGACAAGAAATGCACTTTGTACAGCAAGTACATTTTTCCCTAAGCTTTTGGCCTTGATCTTTCTTGAGCTTAAACACCCTCCTAAGAAACCCTAAACCCCAGGAGATCAGCCCTAATGGCCTTCTAGAAGGTGGCCTAACTTGACGACCAAGTTTCTGTACAGTAACTTGTTAGCTAAGTGGCGTGACTTCTGGTCGACCTGGGCATGAGCCATCACCTCTCCTAGACATAGCACTGCACGATCGAGAGCGTAGACAAGGTTTGGCCACTCCTGGGCGTCGTTTTGACCATGCCAGCCTGGTGACCGCGAGTGGACACGATGCCTAGCATGCGTCTCGACGTGCTCTGGCTGGCGCCTTGCGCTCTGTTTCGCGCGTGTGCATGCCAGCGCTCGCCTCCGACTGCCGCAACGTGCCACCACCCTCGACCCATCACCCTAGACCCCTACCTGGCGCTCGACGCCGCTGGAGCCGCCGCAGCAAGTCCGGTCAACTCGCGGCCAAAATGGCACAGTGCGCGCGTGTGCTTGTCCCCATCTCAAACCACCTCCTGTGCTCGTCCGCGAGCGTGGGCAAGCGCCGGCGTTGACGCTGCAACCTGTCCCCTCGCGTTGGAGCCTCTCGTCGACGTTCACCGCGTGTCCAGAGCGCTCCGGCGGTGACACGTCCCCCGCCCCCGCTCCGGCTATATAAAGCAACCCCGCCTCCCTCGCTAGCCATGCACCACTCCACACCACCTCCACGAGCACGTAGACGAGCTGCAGCCCGGTCGGGCAGGCCTCTGGCCGTCGCCCCGACCCGAGGACTCTGGCGATCCCCGCAGTCCAGACGCCGCACTCCGGTGCCTCTCGAGCTCAAGCAGCTACTTGGGCAGGGCATTGGGGGTCTGCTGGTGCTGCCTGGACCCCGTGGAGCACTCGGAGCCGCCTCTCGCCGTTGTCTTCTTCCTCTTCAGCGAACCCCGTCCACCACCGAAGCTTGCGAGCTCGACCGCGATCTACTCCGTCCACCTCTCGCCAAGCCACGGGTACGGGCAGGTGCACCACGACCCCAGCTTGAATCCTATCCCTCCCGTTTAGCCCCAAACCCCCTCGTCGCCGGCGTGAGCTCCGGCGAAGCCCCGCCTCCCTCTGATCTCTCCCCCTCCTGACGCACGGGACCTACCTGTCGGTCTCACCACTCGCGCCCGAAGCGGTACGAGTGGAGGCGTATTTCTGTTTTACGCCTTCGACGTCACCCCCCCCCAGGAATTTCTGATTAATTCAAATTTATTCAGAAATTTGACCAAACTTTGACCAGCCCTAATTTCTAAACCACAAGTCAAATGAATTAATTCTTTTTTGCATTGTCTTTGTTACAGAAAGCTCTGCAGCACACCAGAAGGTGGATTTTTCCTTACTGTCTAGAATTTCTGGTGATTTTCAGAATATGTTTTGACATTTATTTTTGTGGTTTTAAAATATTTTCAGAAGGAGGATATTGCCTTGAAGCTAACCAGGAGGAGTGTGACCCTCCTCTGCACTAAGGCAAGCCACAGCATCATTTGGATGGTGTTATTTCAATATCTATGATTTTCTACTTGAATATGAGTCTTTATTTGCATTTAAAAATTTGATAAACTAATATGGTGAATTGCTAGTTGTTTTATAATGCTTGATATGCTTGTTTTAGCTTCTGGTTGAGTGCATAGAATTGTTTGGCTAAGTAGAGTAAGATTTTGCACTAGATATTTTGTTATGGAAAGTTATGGTAGATATTTTTGCTAGTAATAGTTTTCAACTAAATGATGAAATAATAAAAATGTTGTTGGTAGATAAAAATGAGTTACAACTAGAGAAGTTTCTGATCTTAGTAGTGCAACATAGTTATGTTGTTTGTTTTAATCCGTGCTTAAGGGTTGCTTGCTCTGTGTGACGAGTAGTTGCATGATTTTCGGTATGATGCTATGTTAGTAATAAAAAGTTTTTCTGAAAATTAATACTTGACTAAGTTCAACCTGAATATGATGTTGATCACATCATGGTGCCACTGAATCGGGTTGTTAATTCAGTGCGACCACATTTACCTAATGGGAAGGTCTTGATTCGGTCCGTTGTCGTGGCTCTCACCGGTGCCTCCCACGAGGGAAGGTTATGGGCGTGCATACCCTGGCCCGGTAGGCAGACATAACCTTGTGTGCTCGTTTTTGTTTTTATGGTACCTTGTCCCCGGTTGGGACCGTTTTGCCACGACGGTGGCCGTTGGTGTCTTTGGTAGACACGGGGCCACCCAAGACCTAGCCCTGAGAGGGAGATGGTCGGAGTGGCCGGGGAGAGTGCATGGCAAAGGGAGGGTTTCGTCGGAATACTTTGGTCCACCCGAATGGGAGTACGAGGCCGGGTATTCCGTAGTGTGGGTAAAGTGTGCTACCTCTGCAGAGTGTATTTAATCTATCGATAGCCGCACCCTCGGTTATGGGCAAGACTCGGGAGTAAGTCACACCATGGATCAAATTTTTATAATTAATCTTGCAAACTAGTAATTGTTGTGATGCATTGTTTCGTGGTGAACCCTGAACACGCGAGGTGTTCATGAGTGATTGGTTTCAGGTGTGACCCCGGTGTGGTCACCGTTTGGTTACGAGGTAACCGTCTGGTAAGCGAGTCCGTGTGACTCGGCACGCTGTTTGATTGCTAGGCATAGCTTTGCATTTGTAGTAATTTCTTGCATTAATTTAACTTGATTAATTATCACGATATTGTCTGTCATCGTGCTTATGTTTGTTGTGAGCTTGCAAGTACATTCAATGTACTGATCTGGCGTGTCATGCCAGCTTTCAGGCAAGTCGATTCGCATCGGAGCGCATCTCGTGTCTAGGCCGTGTCCACGTCGGTGTCCCTGTGCCATGGAGTTCCGCTACGTCGTTCTTCCGCTGCCGCATAGTTTCGTGTGATCGAGGCCCCAGCCATGTTCTTTCAATAATGTACATACTGTCCAGCAACACCGTGTGTGCCGCTTGGCCTCGAATCTCGATATAATATCAGCCATTTGTACCACACTAGTATCAATAAAGCGGTTATTTCTGTACCATGTGGTTGTGTATTGCCAAAAGACTCAATCTCTGGGCTGGCAATGCAGGGTAAACCGGTTGCTCTGAGCCGGGGTGCCACAACATTTGGTATCAGAGCCGCGCTAATTGTAGGACACGCTAGACCGGTAGTGCGTTAGTAAAACAGTAGATAGCTTCACTTGAGTGCCGGTAGACATAGGAATTGGTTTTTGCATTGCATGCATGACTTATTGTTGTTATTACTAACCGTATGGTTTGTGAGTGTAGATGGCACCAGTACCGATCTTGTACCATCCTGAGCCAGCTCCGTGCACATCGCCGCACCTGCTTCAGAATGTGTGGCGACGACTCTATCCAGAGGGTGCTGATCCAGAGTATGGGGTGTATCGCGAGCATCTGGCCGGTGCAGTGTATGAGTGTTATGCTAAGGTCACTCTACACCACAGTTCCCCATCCGGCGCCTACACTCGTTCGTCTAAGGGTGGTCTTGCTTCTATGCCATCTCAGGTGGTTCGGTTTGCTGCTATCGAGGCTCTCATAGACTTGCACTACAATGAGGTTCGCATGCACACCCACCCTGGACTTTTCTTGTACCCATCTCTGCACGAGAATGGGCGTATCCGCTTTCCTTTGATTAATCCGGCGTGCGATCGTCCCACTAGCCACCTTGCACGCTACATCACCGCTAGCTATCTCCTTAACTACGAGTTAGCTCGGGAGCTCTCACGCGCTTGCGCCGCGCTCGCTACTGCTCGTGCAAGGAACCCTCTTCCCGATGTCATCTACACTTCTGTTCCTCCCACCCCCATTCCTATGATGACCTCGCAGGGTACTGTTAACCCTTTAACGGTGAACCCTCGCAGCGCTCCTGCTGCATGGTCTTCTCTTGTCGCTACCCCTGCCGCTCCTATGCTTAGATCCCATCCCCCGCCTGCCCCTGAGGGAGAGCCCTCAAGGCAGCGCCAGCGCACCTCTCTTCCCCCAGAGGTCTCTACTATCAGTTCAGGATCTGGGTCTGGCATAGGAGACGAGCCTGCAGCAGCACCATTCGAGCAGTAGATCGTTAGAGTATCATTGTAGTCATAAGCATGATGTATGGATGTAATCGCACTTGTCATGATGCGTAGTTTCATGTATGAGGGTAGTAGACCCATTTTGATGTTTATTTTCACGTTGGGACTATGTATAATTATGTTGAACTCTTTTCTTTTGACTTGGTTTTATTCGCTGCTTTCTTCCGGGATTTGTCATTGGTTTTCCCCCATTTTGGAATTTTCTCATCATGGTTGCTATGTATTGGGAAAACGAAAAATAGGATGCCGCGTGGAGGCAGTAGCAGTCAAGATGGTGAGGATGTCCCTGTCCGTCGTTCCGCAAGACAGGCAGGACATTCCCCTGAACCCTACCAGCCACCTCCGCCTCCACCGCCACAACCACCTTCCACCGAGCAAATCCTACGAATGTTTGAAGAAAGAAGGAGCAATGATCTGCTGGAAATACTGAAAAGTGTACAAGTTATGGTTGGGCATAATGGAAACCAGAATGGCCATCATTCCAAGCTATCAGATTTTCAGCGAACAAAGCCTCCCAGCTTCAGCCATGCTACTGATCCTTTGGACGCCGACGACTGGCTAAGGACTATTGAGAGAAAACTGGAAATTGCTCGCACAGACGAAGGGGACAAGGTTCCTTTCACCATGCATTATCTCGAAGGAGCTGCCGCTATATGGTGGGATAATGCCAAAGCAATATGGCCTGCCGATGAGGAAATTACTTGGACAAAATTCAGGTATCATTTCCGCAAATATCATATTCCCTCCTGAGTCATGAAGATCAAGCAACGCGAATTTCTCGCTCTCACTCAAGGCAGCATGACCGTCGCCGAGTACCTGAATAAATTCAACCATCTGGCCCGTTATTCTCTCCATGATGTGGCCACAGAAGAACGGAAGATCGATCGGTTCCTTGGAGGCCTAAATCAGCATCTCAGGTGCACTCTCAGCATGTTTGATTTCCCAGACTTCCTGACTTTGGTGAACAAGGCCCTAATCACCGAGAGGGAACACAAGCTCCTGCATGACAACAAGCTAGCTGCTAATGACCACAAGCGAAAATTCGAGCCCAAGAAGGATATGCAACCAGTGAAAAAGGCTCGTACATGGCAACAAACTTAGGTGGAGTACAAACCCAATTGGCAGCAGAACGTCAACAAGACTACTACACAAGTCAAGAATGTCGTGACCAGCTCGGTGCGCGACAATTGCCAGCGCAAAAATTCATGCTTCAGCTGTGGTCAAACCGGACACTACGCCCGACAGTGTACCAAGAACACCAAGCACGTCGCTCCATTTCAGCCGCAAGTCAACTACATGGAGCAGTATTCCGCCCCCGATATAATCCAAGGGCAAGTTCATCACATCTCCGCAGACGAAGCCCAAGAGGACTCGGAAGTCGTCATTGGTATGTTTCTCGTTAACGACAAACCCGCCGTAATTTTGTTTGACTCTGGGGCTTCCCACTCTTTCATTTCACGGGGTTTTGCTTCCCAAAACAATTTTTCTTGCTCGATTTTGGGAAAACACATGCTGGTACAATCCCCGGGATCCATACTTAGAAGCAATCTCGTCTGCCGAAATTTGGAGATTGACATCAAGGGCGTCAAGTTTCCAACATCGTTGATAATCATCGATTCCAGCAAATTGGATGTCATTCTGGGCATGAATTGGTTAACCCAATACCAAGTCTGCATCAGCTGTGCGACCAGAGAAGTTACCCTGAAAAATATGGAAGGTCGCACCACAAGTTTTTATGCCCGCAAGCGCATCCCCACGAAGGATATGGTTTTCGCAGCCATGACAGAAGAGGTGGAATTAATCCCAGTGGTCAGCGAGTATCCAGATGTATTTCCTGAAGAATTACCCGGCATGCCACCAGACCGGGAATTGGAGTTTGCTATTGACCTGGTGCCTGGAACCACCCCGATACATAAGAAATATTATCAGATGCCCTCCTCAGAATTGGTGGAATTGAAGAAACAACTGGATGAGATGCTGCAAAAAGGATACATTCGTCCAAGCTCTTCACCATGGGGATCACCAGCAATCTTCATGGACAAAAAGGATGGTAGTCTACGAATGTGCGTCACCATTAAAAACAAGTATCCAGTGCCGAGGATTGACAATCTGTTTGATCAACTCTGTAAGGCCAAAGTATTCTAAAAGATTGATTTGAGGACAGGATATCATCAACTCAAGATTAAGAAGGAAGATATTCCTAAGACCGCGTTCACCACTCGGTACGGTCTTTACGAATACACCGTTATGTCCTTCAGCCTCACCAACGCTCCTGCATTCTTTATGCATATGATGAACAAGGTGTTTATGGATTTCTTGGACAAATTCGTGGTGGTGTTTATTGATGAGATCCTCATCTACTCCAAGAGCAAGGAAGAACATAAGGAACATCTTCGCGCAGTTCTGCAGCGGCTTCGCGATCATCAACTATATGCCAAATTCAGCAAATGTGAGTTTTGGCTCCAGCAATTGGGATTCCTCGGACATATGCGAGCGGCTTCTTCCGAACCTTCCTCGAGTTCCACGGACTCCAGCCGCACCAACTCACTCCTAACATGGTGGTGCTGCTGTCCGCCTTCGTCACTCTGTGCGAAGGCTTCATCGGCGTCCTCCCCACCCTCGAGCTGTGGGGGAATTCTTCTACAGCAAGCTTGGCACCCACATCGTAGGCGTGCCGGCCCAGTGCGGCTCGTTCATCGCGGTGCGGAGGACGGGAGCCGACAACCCGTTTCCCTCCATCACGCTGATAAAGTCGGTGAAGATGTGGCAGCGGTCGTACTTCTACGTGAAGAACCTCTCCGAAGAAGGTGACTGGGTCAACCTGCCGGCTTACGCAGTCGGCGCGCCGGCTGGAAGACAGCCCGCCTGGTCGTACAGGGCCAAGACGCTGACGCCTGCTAGAGCCGCCGCCGTTGCCCGACTCCGAGTGATGACGCAGTCGGAGGGCCTAACTGGGCCAGACTTGCTGGTCGCCTTTGTGGCGCGCCGAGTGCTCCCACTTCAAGGCCGTCCTCACATGATCTGCCAGATGAGCGGCCACCGGGATCCAAGCCAGCTGTGCACCAAGGAGATGCCTCATGCGGAAGTGGCCTACATGGTGAACTACCTTGCGAACTGCGAGCTCACAGAGGAGTGGCGGTTCGGCAAGGACCCGTATTCACGCGACGATCCTCCGCCCTTGGTGAGTTGTTATTTTTTTCGGTTCCTCTGATTCCTTTCCTTCCCGCCGAGTCCGTCTTGCTAGATCTAACCGACCGGCGTTCGGCCAGAGTCCTCTCCTCCAGCCAGCGGCTGGCGCCGCGGGGCCAGAGCGCGAATTCGCCCCTGACAGGGCGGAGAGCGACGTCGACGACCTCGACTTGGGGGCGGCGGCCTTGGAAGACGACGCCGAGCGAGGAGGCGGCGGGGCAGGTGGCGCTAAGCTCGGGGCCGGCCTCGAAACCTGGCCTGATGACGACACAGGGGAAGTCGCTCCGCACCGCCATCCGGGCGCGAGTTCTTCCGCCGCACCGGGCGCCCATGGCGGCGCAAAGAAACGCAGAGCCGCGCCAAGCAAATTCGGCAGCCGGCCGAAGAAGCCTAAGGGCTCGGTCGTGGCGACCAAGCGGGATGAGGCGGCCGCGAAGGTCGACCGCTTCCGCAGGGTGGTGAAGACGTCGCAGCTGGTCTCCGCGTAAGTGCCTTCTTTTCTTGTATCTTTGTCTTTTCTTCATCGATCTTGCTCTGAGTTTCCTTCTTTGTTTTCCATTGGGTCCAGGGCTCCCCTCTCTCTCGAGAAGGTGGCCGCCGCCTCCATCATGGGGTCGGCGGAGACCTCCGCCACAGCTCGGCGGATCGACCCGGCCGCCGACCTTCGGGAGGCGAGGGAGCGGAACACGCGGGAGGCGCGCAAAGAGCAAGAGGCCGCCCGCCTGAAGAAGGCGGAGGCCGAGAAGTCAGAGGCCGTCTCCAAGGAGAGGTTGGCGGAAGCCGAAGCCGCCGACGCGGCGAAGATACGGGCCGAGGAAATCGCGCGTCAGCCAATCTTTGTCGTTCCTCTGAACTCGGCCCCACCGCCCCCGGAGTTCACGGCGCACACCGGGGAGACCGTCAGCGAGCACCCGATCAAGGAGCGAGACAGCGGCGACACTCTCATGCCGGACGTGCTCGTGCCACCACCGCCGTCGTCTGGGAGCGCTCCGGGCGGACTGCCGGCGGACCCGCCGGTGCCTCCGACCGGAGAGGCGGCAACCGACCTGGAACTTGAGGTCGGCGCGCCAATGCGTCTCCGTCTTGCGAAGGCGGCTTCTGCACCATGCCCGCTAGAGACCGGCGCCACGAGCTCCACGATCCCGGACACCGAGGCAACGAGCGCCGCGCCCACTGGGTGGGTGCGGGGAAGCGGGACGGGCCCGGTGAACCGGGCGCTCTTGGACGTTCAAGCCAAGATCCGGGCCGAAAGCGCGGCCCTGAAGAATTGCAACAAGGCGCACCTAGCGGCGCGAGAAGCCGTTCGAGTATGCTCTTTTCTTATTTTTGTTTCTTGTGCTTCGGAGGGGGCGCGCCAGCGCACCCTCTGGGTGTAGTCCCCGAGTTTCGGGCCGGCTGCTTAGCAGGCGGCTCGGAACCCTAATCGGCGAGTTCCAAGTACTGACACCCATATGAACTTTATGTTGCAGGATTATCATAATATCCGCGAGATCACCTTCCACGCGAACGCCAAGGAGTTGGCTCAACGGACCGCCGACCTGTCGGACAGCCGGAGTAAGTCTTCTTTTTCTCTGCGGGGGCACGCTGGCGAAACCGCGGGCTGTAGTCCCCGAGATTCGGGCCGACTGCTGAGCAGTCGGGCCGGATCTCTCTGCTGACTGTATTTCTTTGCTGCCAACTATCGTCTTGCTTTCTTCATTTCCTTCTTCTTCCCGCGGGGGCGCGCTAGCGCACCCGCGGGCTGTAGTCCCCGAGATTCGGGCCGACTGCTGAGTAGTCGGGCCGGATCTCCCCAGCGACTGTATTTCTTCTGTTGGGGACTAATGCCTTGCTCTTTTCTTTCTTTCCGCGGGGGCGCGCTAGCGCACCCGCGGGCTGTAGTCCCCGAGATTCGGGCCGACTGCTGAGCAGTCGGGCCGGATCTCCCCAGCGACTGTATTTCTTCTGTTGTCGACTAACGCCTTGCTCTTTTGTTTCTCTTGCAGAAGCAAACGCCGTCTTGCAGGGGCAGCTGTACGAGGCCAATGCCGCACTCCGCGCCAAGGAGGAGGAGCATGGCCGGCTGGCTGAAGAGCGTGACCGGCTGACCCTGCAACTGGCAGAGCAGAAGGAGCTCTTCGAGAAGGCTTAGCAGGAGGCGCAGGACAAGGAGTCTAGTCTCCTTGATGAGTTCACGACCGAGCGCTCCTCCTGGTCCGATAGGGAGGCAATGCTGACCTCTGGGTTCCACGAGATCGAAGACATAATCGACGGTGAGTCTTCCCCGCTTTGTTCTTTTGCGCCGCTGCCTGTTGGTCAGACCAGCTTCTAGACTTTTAATTTTTTGCTCTTTGCTTCGCATTGGCAGACTTCTTCCCGGGCCATTCAAACGTCGCCAACCAGGCCATCGAAGCTGACCGCCAAGAGCAGAGGGCGGACGGTGCGCAGATCGCCTCCGACGCCCCCCGATCCCTTTACGAGCAGATCTTGAGCATCGAGGCTCGTCTTCGGCCGGCTCACCGGATGCTACGCCGTCTTCAGCGCGTTGGTGCCCAAGCGATCGCCGCCCTCTGGCCGGACGTGCCGCCACCGCGCACTCCCAGTCAGACTGCCGACTGGCTGGAGGTAGCGGCCGACCATCTTGAGGCCTGGAAGGGGTCTTCGGCTAGGGCTGGGGCGCGTCGGGCCTTGGAGTTTGTCAAGGCGTGGTACCCTGGGCTGAATCTAGCCCAGCTGGCCACATTCCGGCTGGAGGCTCAGGCAGAACTGGCGGCCGCGGAAGACGATCTTGTCAAGCGCGCGGCGTCGATCGCCGAATACACCGACACGAGTATCTTCGTCCCGGAGCGGGCTGAAAATGGCGATGAGGCGCCACCGGAATGGTTCAGGCTCAATCCAGAAGACGGCGAAGACTCGGAAGAGGTGATCGGCTCCAGCGTCGAGGAAGGAGGCCGACCAGCCGGCCGCTCCAGCCACTAGCACCGCCGACTCCTCCGATCCCCCGAACCCTTCTGCCGCTTCCTAGGCTGCTGCTTTGTCCTCGTCTCGCCTGTCTATTAGTCTTAAACGAACTTGTTAATTTCGCACAATTCCACCCGCGAGGTGTATCTTAGACTTTGTTGAAGATCGGCCAAGGGCCTTTATCATGTATATATTTTTCCAAATTTCGATTCTTCTTGCTTCGTCGCTCTTTGGCTTTTCCCTCTGCTACCTTCCCTTGGTTGCCGCCTTGTCAGCCAAGCAGCCGCTCTGCGGTCTGCTGCTGGGTCAAGTTTCTGGCTACCTTGGGGAGGCAAGTACTTGGCCTCTTTCGAGTTTTTAGCAAGTTAGATAGGAAACGGCCAACCGACTGTTGAACAGTCGGTTGCAAAGAAGGCCGGGGAACGTCTTAAACTATGCAATGCCTTGAGTCCTTAGCCTTTTTTCGCGTGGGCGCCCTTTCTACCTTGCTCCTGCCTGCCGATCGGTCGCTCTGCGAACTACGGCTTCTGGCAGGAGACGGCCTAGGTGCCACACGCTACTTGCCCGGCTGCAGGAAGTATTTCATAGTTCTAGACGACGAGTCCCCGGGCCGACTGGTCGGACCCGGTGCCAAGTGACATAATGAAAATGGTGACATACTTGTAGGCATAACCTTTATCATATAGATAAAAGAGGGCAGTCCCCGAGCTCTCCTCGGGGGACCCAGAGTCTCCTTACTTTAGTACAAAAGGTAGCGTGGTACATACTGCATTAACTGTAAAATCGTCGGAGGAGATTTACATTCCATGGCCGCTCCGTCTCCTTGCCGGAGTCGTCCCTTCTGTGTGCTCGGGGCTTCTGAGCGTAGATCAGGTAGTATGAGCCATTGCCCAACACTTTGCTGATGATGAAGGGTCCTTCCCAAGGTGCTGAGAGCTTGTGCTGGCCGGCTGTTCACTGGATCAGCCGGAGCACAAGGTCTCCTTCTTGAAAAGATCTTGGCTTGACCTTCCGGTTGTAGTATCGGCGCAAGCTCTGCTGGTAGATGCTGGACCGGCTGAGTGCTAACAGCCGGCCCTCTTCCAGCAGATTGACGCCGTCTTGTCATGCTTCTTCTGCTTCTTCTTCGGTGTACATGGTGACTCGAGGGGAGTCGAACTCTATATCCGTTGGGATGACGGCTTGAGCACCGTAGACGAGGAAGAAAGGCGTAAAACCGGTTGACTTGTTTGGAGTTGTGCGCAGGCTCCAGAGGATGGCTGGCAGCTCGTCGAGCCAGCAGCCAACCGAGCGCTCCAGAGGCTCGATCAAACGGGGCTTGATGCCGGATAGGATGAGGCCGTTTGCACGCTCGACTTGACCGTTTGACTGCGGGTGGGCAACGGACGCTAAGTCCAGTCGGATGCCCTGCGTCGCGCAGAAACAGGCCAAAGCGCCCTTGGCGAAGTTTGTGCCGTTGTCAGTGATGATGCTATGTGGTATGCCGTACTGGGTGGTGATGTCGGCGATGAATGTCACGGCAGTCGGCCCGTTCAACTTCTTGATTGGTTTTGCCTCTATCCACTTGGTAAATTTGTCCACAGCGACAAGCAAATGAGTCATGCCACCGCGGGCCGTCTTGAATGGTCCCACCATATCCAGGCCCCAGATGGCAAAGGGCCAGGCTATGGGGATAGTCTTGAGTGCAGAAGCCGGCTGATGTGGCTTGGAGCTGAACATCTGACACCCTTTGCATTTCAGGACCAAATCCTTGGCGTCTTCTAGGGCAGTCGGCCAGAAAAAACCGTGGCGGAAAGCTTTGGCGACAAGTGCTCTTGAAGCCGCGTGGTGGCCACACTCGCCTTGGTGGATATCCTTGAGAATGGCTTGGCCTTGCTCTGGCTCGACGCAGCGTTGGTGTACACCAGTGACACTTCTTCTGACCAGCTCTCTGTTGACTATTGTGTAGGCCGCAGCCCGGCGTTGCACTTGCTGGGCCGAGATCTCATCAGGCGGCAGCTCTCTGTATACCAAAAAGTTGAGGATGGGCTGTGCCCATGATGGAGCTGTGACCTCTGCGATTGTCAGGATGGTGACTTGGACGAGGGCAGTTGGGCCGGGAGGCAGCGGGTTGGAGTCGGCAGCCGCTTGCTGTGTCGATGAAGTCCCCGGGCCGATTGGTGTAATCCCCGGGCCGAGTTCTGAAGTCCCCGGGCCGGGTGTGGCTGCAGCAGTCCCCGAGACGCCTGCCAGAATTCCCGTGGCGGCTATTGGAGCCCTCAAGTCAGATCCGACTGCTTCAGGAGGAGCCGGCACGAAGATAGAATCTGATTCTGGCGATGGCTTGACAGACGGCTTGAGGAGGCGTTGAAGGGCGACACCGGTCGGTATTGCTTGTCGAGTGGAGCCGATTCTTGCCAAGGCATCTGCTTGCTCGTTGTCGTTCCTTGGTACATGGAGAAATTCGCACCCCTCAAAATATCCACTGAGTTGCTGCACGAGGAAGCGGTAGCTTGCCATGTTTGCATATTTGCGTCCCAGTCGCCTGACGACTGCTGGACCACCAAGTCAGAGTCACCATAGCACAGGACCCGGCGAATGCCGAGTTCTTTGGCAAGCCGGAGCCCGTGAATGAGTGCCTCGTATTCGGCGACGTTGTTGGAGGCGGCAAAATGGATCTGCAGCACATACTTTAGTTTGTCGCCTTTGGTAGATGTGAGAACGACGCCGGCTCCCAATCCGGTGCGCATCTTGGAACCATCAAAGTGCATCTGCCAATGAGTGGAGTCGGGCGCTGGCGGCAGGTACTGGGTCTCGGCCCAGTCGACGAGGAAATCGGCCAGTGCTTGCGACTTGATGGTGGTGCGGGGCTGGTAGTAGATGGTGTAGGGGGCCAAATCTATGGCCCATTTGGCAACTCGGCCTGAGGCATCTCGGCTTCCAATGATCTCGGCTAGCGGGGCTGTGCAGACCACAGTAATAGGGTGCTCTTGAAAATATGGCTTTAGCTTTTTGGCGGCGAAGTGTACTCCGTAACACATCTTTTGGTGATGGGGGTAGTTCTGCTTGGAGGTCGATAGTACTTCACTCAGGTAATACACCGGTCTCTGTACTGGTAGTGCCTTGCCTTCCTCTTTGCGCTCCACCACGATGACTGTGCTGACCACTCGGCTGGTGGCGGCGATGTAAAGGAGCATGGGCTCTTTGGGAGTCAGGGCCGCCAAGACAGGTGGAGTAGTCAACATCTTTTTGAGCTGGAGGAAGGCTTCATCTGCCTTGTCGTTCCACTCGAAAAAGGTGGTTTTCTTCATGAGCTGGTACAAAGGCAGAGCCTTCTTTCCCAGCCGACTGACGAATCGGCTGACGGACGCTAAGCAGCCAGTGAACTTCTGCACATCCAACAGTCGGCGAGGTACTTCCATCCTCTCGATGGCCTTGATCTTCACAGGGTTGCACTCTATGCCGCGTTCAGAGACTAGGAATCCAAGAAGCTGGCCGGCTGGTACTCCGAAGACGCACTTCTCTGGGTTAAGCTTGATTTGAAATCAGCGCAGATTTTCAAAGGTCTCTCTGAGATCTTCAAGCAGTGTATCGCACTTCTCCGTCTTCACCACCACATCGTCCACGTAAACGTGGGCGTTTCTGCCGAGTTGCTTGAGGAGGCACTTCTGCATGCAGCGTTGAAAGGTAGCGCCAGCGTTCCTCAAGCCGAACGTCATGGTCAAGTAGCAGAAGGCTCCGAATGGTGTGATGAAGGCGGTCTTCAGTCTGTCAGCTGAGTTCAGCTTGATTTGATGGTATCCCGAATATGCATCCAGAAAGCTCAACAGCTCGCATTCGGCTGTGGAGTCTATCACTTGGTCAATTCTGGGCAGAGCAAATGGGTCTTTTGGACATGCTTTTTTGAGGCTTGTGTAATCAATACACATACGCCACTGCTTGTTTTTCTTCAGGACAAGGACTGGGTTGGCCAACCACTCTGGAAAGAATACTTCCATGATGAAGCCGGCTGCCAACAGCCGGGCTATTTCCTCTCCAACGACTCTTCTCTTCTCTTCTGACAGGTGGCGCAAGGGCTGCCTGACGGGCTTGGGATCAGACCGAACGTGCAATTTGTGCTCGGCGAATTCCGTCAGTACACCTGGCATGTCTTTGGGGGACCATGCAAAAATGTCTCGATTCTCATGGAGGAAATCGACGAGCTCGCCTTCCTATTTGCTGTCGAGGTTTGCACCTATGACAGCATGCCTCTCCGGGTGCTCCGGGTCCAAGGGTATCTTCTTAGTCTCTGGCCGGCTTGAACGAACCCTCAGCTTCCGACTCCTTGGGGTCGGGTGACATCTCCGGCTGCTTCCCAGCCATCGCCACGACCCGGTCAAGGAGCCGCTTCTCAGCTGTGATCACGAGGGACTCGGCCAGCCGACTGCTCTCTGCTGCACAGGCGGACGACTTCTTGTAATCCCCGGCTACAGTCAGAATCCCCTTGGAACTCGGCATCTTCATCTTGAGGTAAGCGTAGTGGGGGACCGCCATGAACTTGGCCAGAGCAGGCCGGCCAAGTAGCGCATGGTAGGGGATTTCAAGGTCCACCACCTCAAACCGGACCTACTCTCGGCGAAAGTGATCTTTGTCCCCAAAGAGGACGTCTATTGGAATCTTGCCGATTGGTGAGCAGGAAAGGCCTAGAACTATGCCATGGAAGACGGTCCGGCTGGACTGGAGCTGTCTTCGCTTGATTCCTAACTTCTCCATGGTATCCTTGTACAGGATGTTGATGCTGCTGCCGCTGTCTATCAGAACTCGGGAGAAACGAGCAGCTAGCTTCTCTGTGGCAAAGGTGGCACCCAAAACAAGAGCATAGGAGCCGGGTTTAGGCATCACCTCTGGGTGATCTGCTCTGCTCCAGCTGATGGGCTTCTCTGACGAATGCATGAACTCTGGGGGCCTTGGTTGTTACTGCGTTCACTTCTTGTTGTTGCTGCCGTCTGCTGCGTCGGTCATCGGCCACACTGGTGAATACGACATATGCTCCATGTTCTTCTGGGAACTCGTCCTGTACGGCTCCGACTGGTCTGGCCGCCGGCTGCTAGGGCGGAGGAGGAGGCGGCTGCCCAGCAGGCAGAGGAGGCAGGAGGCCGTCTCCCTTAGCGATCCTGGTGAGCAAATGACACTTCCGAGTGGTGTGGTTTGATGGCTTCGCGCCGCTATGAAACTTGCAGGGTGCATCCAAAGTCTGCTCGTACGAGAAAGCTGGCAGCCAATTGGACTTGCCGCCCTTCTGCCGCTTGGGAGGAGCCTGCCCTTCTGGCAGCTGGTCTTCGACTGTCGCCACTTGCCGGTTGGCGGAAGCCGTCTGCGGGGCTTTGCGCTTCTGGTCGTTCTGCTGCTGACGCCGTCCTGCGCTCCAGCCGGGGCTCTGGGAGCCTGAGGGGCCATCTTGCCAGATGCGTTTACTTGGATCTCCGTCTTCATGGAGGAGTCGGCCATGGCATATTTATCTGCTATGATCAGCAGCTCGTCGAGGGTCGCCGGCTCGTCGCAGAGAAGCTTGTGCTTGAGGAGAGTGCCCTCTCGGCATCCGGCAGTGAAGTACTCGATGGCCTGCACCTCGTGCACGCCCTCGCAAGAGTTGCGGAGCTCGGCCCAGCACGTGAGGTACTCGCGAGTCGATTCGTCGGGACCTTGTACGCACAAGGAGAGCTGGCGGGGCTTGGGGGGCTGCTTGTACGTGCTGGTGAAGTTGCGGACGAATGCGTCGGTGAAGTCGACCCAACTGTTGATGCTTCGGGGCTTCAAGCTATCCATCCACGTCCGGGCCGTGCCTTGGAGCATGAGCGGAACGTATTTCACGGCAACTTGCTTGTTGCCGTTCGCAATGTTGACGGCCGTGGAGTAGTCAACCAGCCAGTCCTCCGGCTTCACGGAGCCGGTGTACTTGGGCGTATCTCTTGGGAGCGTGAACCCCTTGGGGAAGGGCTCATCTCGTATGCGGGGGCCAAAGCAAGGCGGACCCAACTCGTCTTCTTCTTCTAATGCCAGGGATCGGTTGAGGCGGTCGTTCCGGTGGCGGGCATCGTTTTCTCCGATTCCTTCTCGGCGGCCAAGGTGGTCGCTGAGTGTTGGGTGATCAACAGGCAGCGGGGAGACGCGCCTTTCCCTACGAGGGGGAGGAGGCGGACGGTCGTCCCGCTGTTCCACTGCTCTTGGACGGCCATCTTGGTCGCGCTCTATGGAGAGCCGAGTCCGACTGCGGCTGGCAGTTGGCCCTTTGTTTTTCCCATCTCGAACACCACCAGTCGGCGTGCGAGAGGTCGCACCTTGATCTCGGCGGTGAGGCAGATCGTCGTGCTGCTGTCGTGGCGCCTCTGTGCGCCAACCGGCTTCGTGCTGCTCGGCGGCCGCGTCGAGGAGCCGCTGGACGCATTCCGCCATCTGGCGACACTCCTCGCCTTCGAACTTGTCCAGCTCTTCCGCCGTCGCTTGGGCGGCTCGGATGTTCTCCGCAGGTGTTGCGTAGACGGGGCGATCTGCCCCGAACAGGTTGGCGATCTCCCCGCCGCGCTGCTGGACCGCGCCCACACGGCTGGGCCCGGTGGGAGCCGGCGTGCCGCCCACGGCGCGATCCATTTTGCGCTGGTAGGCTTCTGACAGGCGTCTCATGCCGGCCAGCTTCTTGGCGCTTTCGAGCAGCTGGAGGCGGCGCGCCTCCAACGTCTCGGCGTCAGCGTCTTCAGGCACCGGCTCTGACAGGTCCTGCAACGCCGCGTCGAGCGGGTCGCGTGCGCCTCTGCCGGAGTGCTCGCCGTGCCCGATGACTAGCACCGCCGTGACAGTGCTTTCGCCGCTCTCCGCGTGAGGGAGCGGCTCGTCGTAGACCACCACGTTCGTGGGGAACGCGTCGAGCGACGCAGTGTCCGAGTCAACCAACATCGGGTCTATGGAGCCTATCGACTCCAGGTCCGCGGCTGTCTCGCCGGAGACGTGGAGCTGGTCGAGGTGGCATGCGAGGAGGCTCTCGGGGCCATCGGTGCCCGCGTCGAATGCGGGCTTGTCGGAGATGCAGACTCCGCCGACAAGGTCAGCGAGGTAGCTCGCCGCGCTGGCCAACTCTGCGCCATGCAGCACGTCGACACAGACGCCGTCTGGCGTGCCGGGCTGGCTGTGCTCGCCAGGGAGGAAAAGGGTTCCCGTCCAGAACAGGTCTCCGGACGACGGTGCACCTCGCCCCACGGTGGGCGCCAAATGTCGGGGGTTGGGTGCGACATATGCCAAAGGATGGCTTATCATGGTGGGAGCGAGTAGAACGTCGCCGGTGCCCGGAAGCGGGATGAGGCATAGACACGAACGCCAGCGTACTTTACCCAGGTTCGGGGCTCTCCTAGGAGATAACACCCCTAGTCCTGCTCTGCGGGGTCTCCGCATGATCACTAAGGCACAAGTGAATACACAAGTGCTCCTTGAGCTGTACGCTAGAGGTAGGAGAAGGCAAGGCTAGCTCTTCCCTTTCCTCTATGGTCTGGCTAACTATCTAGGGTTCGGAACCCTTTGCATGGGTGCCCCGGGGGGTTTATATAGGCCTACCCCCCGGGGGTACATTGGTAATCTGGCCGGGGTTGGGCCCGGCCGTCAGTCTCTCTCGCGCCGTCTTCTTCGCCGACTGCTGGGGCCCGCCATCTGGTGGGCCCCGCCAACTGGCAGGGTACGGGCCGACAGGCCGTACCCGCGGCTTCCGGGCCTGCCGGCGGCTGATCACTGTAGTCGCGTGTCTGATGACGCGGGCTTGGTTCGGGAGTCATGGCTACAGCCCCGCTGCCTGGCGGGCGCTTACTGTTGCCACTCCCCATCTTGTCTGGTTGATGGCGTGCGGGACCCGTGGGACGAGCCAGCCGACTCCTAGGGGCCGACCTCCAACGGGTCTGACTGGCAGGGCTCTCTGCCGTCTTCTGGGCTCCCGCTGACGGGCGGGGCCCATCATCCTTGGGCCGTACAGACAGGCCGTCATGGGAACAGGAATCCGCCCATGCGGGATGATGTCAAGGAGGTAGTGGCTACAGCGCCGCGCCGAGCGGAGATCTCCGCTGGGGCGAGGCACTGTAGCCATGCTTCCCTGATTTGGAGGTGGGAATGGGCCATACTGTAGCCATTCCCCGCCCCGTCCTCCCGAGGAGGGTATGGGCTTCATAGGTGTCGCAGGCCGACTCCCTGAGCCCGGCTTCTCTGGGAGTCGCCTGTCAGGAGTCGGCTTGACTTGATCTCGTCTCCAGGACTCGGCCGCTAGCGGGAAGCCGGCTACTCCTTCAGTCGGCTTCCAGAAGGCGGCTCTTCATCTTGGCATCGGGAGGGGCGCTGTCAGCCCCGATGTCTTGAAAGGTTCTGGGTCTCGGGTTTGCCTACCCATGGCCCATTACTCCGACAAGATCCGAGACAGACTGCAACTGGCCAAATCCCGACAGAAGAGCTACTATGATGCCAAGCATCGTCCGATCATCTTCGAACCCGGAGAGCACGTGTATCTCCGAGTCACCCCTATGAAAGGAGTCAAGAGGTTTCAGACCCGAGGAAAATTGGCACCCTGATATATCGGTCCATTCCCCGTCATGGCCAGAGTCGGAACAGTTGCCTACCAGTTGGAATTGCCACCAGCATTGTCAGAAGTACACAACGTGTTTCACATCTCCCAGCTAAGAAGATGCATCTCGCCACTGGAGAAAAGGACTGATATGTCAGACCTAGAATTGGCTAAGGATTTGACTTATGAGGAAAAGCCAATCGGAATATTGGATCGGACAGAAAGGGTCACTCGCAGCAAAGAGATAAGATTTTACAAGGTTCAGTGGGAGCATCACACAGAAGAAGATGCAACCTGGGAAAGAAAGGAATTTTTAAGAACTGCATACCTACAATGGTTTTCCCAAGCAACCGAATCTCGAGGACGAGATTCATCCTAAGTGGGGGAGGTTTGTGACAGCCTGGATTTTGCCTTCTCTCTTTTTACTGGACTTGCCCTCTCTCTTTCCGGACATGGTTTTCATCGTGGTTTTTGCCCTGATTTGATTTGGAGTTTTGGATCAATTCAAATGGACTTGTCACTTGGGCATATCCTTGGCTTTCACCCAAGTGACCTATCTACCTTATTCCTCCCACAAATTCCCAAAATAATAAAGTGAATATTTTTCCTAAAAGGAAAATATTCATTTTTCTCTCTGAAGTTCATTTCAGAACTTTGTGCTCCAAAGCAACCTCAATTTTTCTTGCTCAGAAAAATCTGAGATAATTCCTAACTATTCTTAGGACCATGGCACATCTTCCCATGCAAAAATGTTGCATCACTTTTTGTAATATTTTTGCTGTAGAAAATCTTTTCACTTCTGGACTAGAAATGCACTTTGTACAGCAAGTACATTTTCCCCTAAGCTTTTGGCCTTGATCTTTATTGAGCTTAAACACCCTCCTAAGAAACCCTAAACCCCAGGAGATCAGCCCTAATGGCCTTCTAGAAGGTGGCCAAACTTGGCGACCAAGTTTCTGTACAGAAACTTGTCAGCTAAGTGGTGTCACTTCTGGTCGACCTGGGCATGAGCCATCACCTCTCCTAGACGTAGCACTGCACGGTCGAGAGCGTAGACAAGGTTTGGCTGCTCCTGGGCATTCTTTTGACCATGCTAGGCTGGTGACCGCGAGTGGACACGTGCCTGGCATGCGTCTCGACGCGCTCTGGCTGGCGCCTTGTGCTCTGTTTCGCGCATCTGCATGCCAGCGCTTGCCTCCGACTGCCGCAACGTGCCACCACCCTCGACCCATCACCCTTGACCCCTCCCTGGCGCTCGCCGACGTCGGAGCCGCCGCAGGAAGTCCGGTCAAGTCGCGGCCAAAACGGCACAGTGCGCGCGTGTGCTTGTCCCCATCTCAAACCGCCTCCTATGCTCGTCCGCGAGTGTGGGCAAGTACCGGCGTTGACGCTGCACCCTTTCCCCTCGCATTGGAGCCTCTCGTCGACGTTCGCCGCGTGTCCAGAGCGGTCCGGCGGCGACACGTGCCCCCCCTCCGCTCCAGCTTAATAAAGCAACCCCGCCTCCCTCGCTAGCCACGCACCACTCCACACCACCTCCACGAGCACGTAGACGAGCTGCAGCCCGGTCGGGCAGGCCTCTGGCCGTCGCCCCGACCCGAGGACTCCGGCGATCCCCGCAGTCCAGACGCCACACTCCGGTGCCTCTAGAGCTCAAGCAGCTGCTTGGGCGGGGCATTGGGGGTCTGCTGGTGCTGCCTGGACCCCGTGGAGCCCTCGGAGCCGCCTCTCGCCGTTGTCTTCTTCCTCTCCGGCGAACCCCATCTGCCACCGAAGCTTGCGAGCTCGACCGCGACCTACTCCGTCCACCTCTCGCCAAGCCACGGGTACGGGTAGGTGCGCCATGACCCCAGCTTCAATCCTATCCCTCCCGTTTAGCCCCAAACCCCCTCGTCGCCAGTGTGAGCTCCGGCAAAGCCCCGCCTCCCTCTGATCTCTTCCCCTCCTGACGCATGGGACCCACCTGTCGGTCTCACCACTCGCGCCCGAAGCGGTACGAGTGGAGGCGTATTTCTGTTTTACGCCTTCGACGTCACCCCCCCAAGGAATTTCTGATTAATTCAAATTTATTCAGAAATTTTACCAAACTTTGACCAGCCCTAATTTCTAAACCACAAGTCCAAATGAAGTGATTCTTTTTTGCATTGTCTTTGTTACAGAAAGCTCTAGCAGCACACCAAAAGGTGGATTTTTCCTTGCTGTCTAGAATTTCTGGTGATTTTCAGAATGTGTTTTGACATTTATTTTTTTGGTTTTAAAATATTTTCAGAAGGAGGATATTGCCTTGAAGCTAACCAGGAGGAATGTGACCCTCCTGTGCACTAAGGCAAGCCATAGCATCATTTGTATGGTTTTATTTCAATATCTATGATTTTCTACTTGAATATGACTCTTTATTTGCATTTAAAAATTTGATAAACTAATATGGTGAATTGCTAGTTGTTTTATAATGCATGATATGCTTGTTTTAGCTTCTGGTTGAGTGCATAGAATTGTTTGGCTAAGTAGAGTAAGATTTTGCACTAGATATTTTGTTATGGAATGTTATGGTAGATATTTTTGCTAGTAATAGTTTTCAACTAAATGATGAAATAATAAAAATGTTGTTGGTAGATAAAAATGAGTTACAACCAGAGAAGTTTCTGATCTTAGTAGTGCAACATAGTTATGTTGTTTGTTTTGATCCATGCTTAAGGGTTGCTTGCTTTGTGTGATGAGTAGTTGCATGATTTCCGGTATGATGCTATGTTAGTAATAAAAAGTTTTTCTGAAAATTAATACTTGATTAAGTTCAACCTGAATATGATGTTGATCACATCATGGTGCCACTGAATGGGTTGTTAGTTGAGTGCGACCACATTTATCTAATGGGAAGGTCTTGATTCGGTCCTTTGTCGTGGCTCTCACCGGTGCCTCCCGCGAGGGAAGGTTATGGGCGTGCATACCCTGGCCCGGTAGGCAGACATAACCTTGTGTGCTCGTTTTTGTTTTTATGGTACCTTGTCCCTGGTTGGGACCATTTTGCCACGACGGTGGTCGTTGGTGTCTTTGGTAGACACGGGGCCACCCAAGACCTAGCCCTGAGAGGGAGATGGTCGGAGTGGCCGGGGAGACTGCATGGCAAAGGAAGGGTTTCGTCAGAATACTTTGGTCCACCCGAATGGGAGTACGAGGCCGGGTATTCCGTAGTGTGGGTAAAGTGTGCTACCTCTGCAGAGTGTATTTAATCTATCAATAGCCGCGCCCTCGGTTATGGGCAAGACTCGGGAGTAAGTCACACCATGGATCAAATTTTTATAATTAATCTTGCAAACTAGTAATTGTTGTGATGCATTGTTTCGTGGTGAACCCTGAACACGTGAGGTGTTCATGAGTGATTGGTTTCAGGTGTGACCCCGGTGTGGTAACCGTTTGGTTACGAGGTAATCGTCTGGTAAGCGAGTCCGTGTGACTCGGCACGCTGTTTATTTGCTTGGCATAGCTTTGCATTGTAGTAATTTCTAGGATTAATTTCACTTGATTAATTATCATGATATTGTCTGTCATCGTGCTTATGTTTGTTTTGAGCTTGCAAGTATATTCAATGTACTGACCTGGCGTGTCATGCCAGCTTTCAGGCAAGTCGATTCGCATCGGAGCGCATCTCGTGTCTAGGCCGTGTCCACGTCGGTGTCCCTATGCCATGGAGTTCCGCTACATCGTTCTTCCGCTGCCGCATAGTTTCATGTGATCGAGGCCCCAGCCATGTTCATTAAATAATGTACATACTGTCCAGCAGCACCGTGTGTGCCGCTTGGCCTCGAATCTCGATGTAATATCAGCCCTTTTACCACGCTAGTATCAATAAAGCGGTTATTTCTGTACCATCTGGTTGTGTATTGCCAGAAGACTCGATCTCTGGGCTGGCAATGGAGGGTAAACCGGTTGCTCTGAGCCGGGGTAACACATCATGCATATGGTGTCTTGCATTGCATAGTTTAGACATCATATACACAATATTCAACACCATGTTCTTAGTTCAGACATCATACCTAATGTCCTCTGTTTAGCATATAAATCACATATGTGAATTAAATGATGCGATCCTGATTACTTAGATAACATGTAGGTGAATTATGTCATGCGATCCTGTTTAGTTATTCATCATATCTTTGAATTATGTTATGCTATGCTATCCAGTTTAGATAGACATCCTATATGTGAAATTATGTCATGCTATCCGTTTCAGTTAAACAATATACATGTCAACTATTTCATGTCCTCTTTTTCCACACTATCTATTGCATCTGTCTCTCATACAATGTCTGTACATTCAACTATGTTTCCTGTTTATCAGCCATTTGAATTGGAGCGGGTGATGCCAGCATCTAGCGGACTAAAAACACGGTCTTCAAATAAAACAGTGCTACCTCTTGGTGGAGATAGCACCCCGGTTGTACATGCACGAGAACCAGCCCTACCACACATAACCCAAACTCTCCTAGATTATACCCCTACTGCGATGGACAGAGAACCAGCTTCACCCAATCTAACCCCAACCCCAGCAGATAGTAACCAGTTCCCATTGACACTGCACCATCTCCACCACAGAGCTCCCAAACAAGAGCAGTTAGTAAGGCAGCTCTAGTGCCCAAAGGGCCAGTACTACCACGGCGAACCCCAACTCCACCAGTTAATACGCCTATTCCTGTGGAGGAAGCACAACCAGCTAGTCGTAGTTTAGCATCTATCGCATTTGATGTTGTTAAATCGTTTGTGCGTATCTTCCTATCTTGGAAATATTATACTGAAGATGAAGGAAAATGCCAATTGCAGGTGTTTGTCCAGGAGTTATGTGTAAGTAATGTTATTCATGGCAATTACTTTGCTTTGTCCCATACATCCTACCTCCATGATGGTTATAATATAGCAAATTTTCCCATTTTTCTATATAGAGAAGGACCGATTTGGAAACTCAGGATGAGGTAACCTGTGCTAATACCTCTGCTATCTTCAAGAATGCTTGGTGGCAGTATCGGAATTACCTGAAGAAAATGTACTTCACCATCAAAGAAACTCATCTAATTCCCTTACGTTCTCCTGAGACACATTTACTGGACGATGACTGGGAACGCCTTGTTTTGTACTAGTCCCGAACCAAGAATGTGGTAAGGTCTATGAGCTCATTTTCTATTTTTAAGTACTATATTCTTGCGTCTTACTGTACTCTGTTCATGTAGAACAAGTCCCTAAACCTGAAGAACAACTGTTCTAATTTAAGATTCCATTGCTATCATAGTTCAAAAAAGCGCTAGACGTTAATTGTGCGTTTTGCCACCACCTTGCGCTTTACTGGCCAAATCGCACGATTATGCGCAGTTATGCATAGATTAAGAGTAGTTATGCGCAATGCGTTTTGATAACGCCTAGAGCCTAGGCGCGCTTAAGCGCTCGCTTAGGCGCGCCTTTTTTAACTATGATTGCTATCGTGCATACTGCTTTGCTCTTGTATCACAGTATTTACTCATACAAACTTAATTTTTAAATTGAAGGATCCAATCGAAACTCCAATGGCACAGCAGGTATGTTCACGCATGTTTCTTTAACAGGCTTGCTCTTATCAATAGCTCTATTGATTTCAATTTCAATTGTGTATACAGTTGACTTCTCATATCATGCACATTACTAGCATCACAACAGAGCCAATGGTGTTGTTGTACATGTAGACCCGTGGTACCCATCTGAAATCTTGTTGTGCCATGTAGTTTCCCACGCTTTGTATTCTTTCACTGCTGCTTTGTCTTGAACTGATATGATTTGAACCGTGCTTTTATTTTGATTTGGCAAGACAATGCAGTGACCATAGGACATAGATATATGTTTGTTTGATGCTTTTATTATGTACTAGTGCTTGGCAATAGAAGACTTGGTAGTTTAATCCTGTCCACCTTACTAATGAACTGGTTCACCGAAATGAGTTTCATATACTAGTACATGCTAAACCTGTTATGTGTCTGCTTGTTTCTTATTTTAGAATGCTGACAGAATATTGGGGAAGAGTGCCTTATTAAGCAATGGTAAAGGAAGTAATGCAGATAAGGTTCAGGATAGTGACACATCCGTGTTGGTCTCCAACAAAGCTGATAAAACAGCTAAGGAAGACTATCTCGAAGACAGTGAGACAACCCCAAAGTCCTGTCTTGGTTTAGTGCTCGAGTTACTGGCCACTACCGCTTGCACAAGCTATTCAAACTCACTGTTTGAATCAGTTCGGTTTCTTGAGTCCCAACTACAAGCTGAAAGACATCGATCAGCTGTGCAGCGACATGAAGCGGAAGGACTGCGGAAGTCCCTGGAGCATTCAGATGCATACTTTCTGGTGCAACAGCAAGCGTTGGAGGATTTTAGCGCCAAACAGGACAAAGCTAATAAGCTTGCTAAGCTTATTTCCAGCATGGTGCATACCCAGGATAACGTTTCTTGAGCTCTTCTGAAGTTGTTTTAGTTATGCTCTTGTTTTGCTGCCGCGTTTATTTGCACTGGTGGCCAATTTTGACGGCCAGTGTATGTAATATGCTGCTTTGTTCCCTATATTTGCACTGGTGGAGAACTTTGATGCCCAGTGGATGTAATATGTGTAATAGCGGTAATAGGCTAGCGTTAATTGCTTGCTTATTTATTTCCTTATTGTCTTGTTTAGTTGTTTGCCTGTAGTCACTGCAGTTCTTTTTCTGTGTTTTTCTAGTGGCCACAATAACCTATTTTTGGAAACTAGGCCAAAATAATCATGGCAACACATGGACTGTTGTAACCATGGGCCTCCTGCGGGCCCTATGATCCATGGGCCTTCTACGGGCCGTAGGATCCATTGGCCTTCTATACGGGCCGTAGGATCCATGGGCCTTCTACGGGGCGTATCATCATTTCGCCAATCATGGGTCGTACTATTCATGGACAATAACGGGCCGTTAATAGGCCGTATTTGATAACTCTATGAAACAGCCCAACGGGTTTTTTTGACATGAAAACGGCCCAACATATTAACGGGCCACAAACGGGCCGACTATAACCACGGGCTGAATTTGGTCCACAAGCAGAAAATGACAGTAACGGGCCGTAAGTAACCGAATGCTGGAAATGAGCCCAAGAATTAAGGGGCCCTGAGAAGGCCGAAAGATAACATGGGCTAGAAATGGCCCAATGGAATAATGGGCCGTTAATGGGTATGAAATGATACACTGTTCATTACGGGCCAGTTTCACCACGTGCCGTTAATGGGTATAAAGTGATACACTGTTCATCACGGGCCAGTTTTACCACGGGCCGTTAATGGGCCAGGAGTTACAAAGGGCCTCATATGGGCCGAAAGACATCATGGGACATACATGGGCCAGAAGTTAAAACGGGCTGGAATTATATTGGACGGCCCAGATGACGCTACTGGGCCTAATTCGGATAGGCCGTAAACGGGCCCTAGGTTAGCGGGTTGTAAATGGGCTATATGCGAATAGGCCATTAACAGGCTTGCCGTGGGCCGGCCCGCCACCTTTTGACCAAGTCAAACGGGCCGGCCTTTTCACAGGAATGGGCCTCTGTTGGGCCGTGCCACGTGTCAACTTATCATAGGCGCTTTGGATCCAATGAGTGGATGACATCTGTCCCAACGGTGAGCCGAAACGTGTTTCCTCAAGCCAATGATGATTTTACACGTGGAAAATCCCCATTGGTCGGGGCTGTTAATGGGTTATCGGATCCAAAACCGGACCCGATAGCTTAACGGCATTCCGTTACGGTGGATGCCACGTGTTGGTCACCCTTGACGAAAGCACTTCTGTGACGCGCGATTTATCGTCATGGAAGTGGACACTTCCGTGATGATAATTTTCGTAACATCATGGAACACTTCTACGACAGCACAGGTATGACTATCTTGATTCTGTCATAAATTTTTCATGGATGTACATGCATGATAGAAAACATGACCTACTGTGACAAACATGTATCATCACGGAAGTGTATTTTTTTTGTAGTGTATGTATGTCCCCGAGCTGTTTTATCTCTGCCTTTACGGGGAAGTAGTGCGGGCTGGTGTTCGGTTTGAGTTGCCGCTTTGTCCCGGCCAAGTGGTGGTCGGTCAGCCGCATCGTGTGATGATGGTAAGGGCTCCAGCCCCTTGTCATCGAACTGAGATAACAATTTGCACTTCGGGTAACTTTTGGTTGGGCGTTCGAGGTTGTATTCCTTGGCTGCCAGGGCATTAGTCCATCTATCGTTGAGCAGATCTTGATCAGCTTGAAGCTGCTGCTGCTTCTTTTTCACGCTCCTTGCCGTGGCTGTTAGCCGGCGCTTAAAGCGCTCCTGCTCGAGAGGTTCCTCAGGCATGATGAAATCCTCGTTGCCGAGGCTCACCTCATCCTCGGAGAGTGGAAGATAATTACTGTCCTCCGACTCTTCGTTTACGGCCTGTTCATCAGGGCTGACTCGCCCGTCCTCCCGTTCATCCTGTTCGGAGGTTGGCTCAACGGGGTCTTCATTGTCTTCGGCATCGTCCGGAGTATTGTTTTCTCCTGTGCCGGTATTGCTGTCTTTTCCATGGCGTGACTTGGAGTGGCGCCGCTGACGTCGGTGCTTTGGTTGTATCTCAGGAGGTTTATCCTCGAATGGGTCTTCCTTGTCGTCGCCGCTATTCTCTTTGGGTGTGTCCACCATGTATACATCATACGAGGAAGTGACCGTCCAACGTCCGGTAAATGGCGGGTTTTGGGCCTCCTCTTCTCCGGCTTCGTCGTCCATACTGTCGATGTCTTCAGAGCCGTAATCAAGCATGTCATTTAAGTCCTCGACAGTGGCTATGAAGTGGGAGGTGGGTGGGAAGCGAAGTTCCCCGTCATCAGCCCCTAGTTCTAACCGGATATAATTCGGCTGTGAGTCCCCTGCTAAGGAGAGTGTTTTAATGAGGTTAGCACGTTGCCTAAAGGTGAGTGCCGGAAGATGTCCGCGTAGTTGAATTCAATGATCGATGTCTGATCAAGCTCGACGTACACGGACGCATGTGGTTCGGAACCTGTAGCCGGAAACGAGTCTGGGGTTCCAGTGGCACAGATTCCACTCGAGGTTGGGTCTGTGTGCGGCTCCGACGCCGCTGAATCTGCGGCTTCCGTGGCGGGGTTGAGCTTCCCGTCCTCGGATGGAGCAATCTGCTCCGGATCTAGGGCCAGAGCAGTTATAGGCGCTATCTCCTGGGTATGGTCTGATGACAGATTTAGGTCATGTTCATCGCAGTGGCAGGGAGCGGCTGCCGTGGTCTTGAATCCATCGAAGATCAAGTCTCCACAGATATCAGCGACGTAGTTCAGGCTTCCAAATCTGACCTAATGGACAGGGGCATAGCTGTTGATCTGCTCTAGATGGCCAAGCGAGTTGGCCCGCAGTGCGAAGCCGCCGAATACGAAGATCTGTCCGGGGAGGAAGACTTCCCCTTGGACAGCATTGTTGTAGATGATTGACGGAGCCATCGAACCTTTTGGTGACGACACAGCGGAACTCTCAATGAAAGCACCAATGTCGGTGTCAAAACCGGCGGATCTCGGGTAGGGGGTCGCGAACTGTGCGTCTAAGGTCGATGGTAACAGGAGACAGGGGACATGATGTTTACCTAGGTTCGGGTCCTCTCCATGGAGATAATACCCTACCTCTTGCTTGATTGATCTTGATGAATATGAGTATTACAAGAGTTGATCTACCACGAGATCGCGATGGCTAAAACCCTAGAAGTCTAGCCTGTATGATTATGATTGTCCCTATGGACTAAACCCTCCCGTTTATATAGACACCGGAGGGGACTAGGGTTCTACAAAGTCAGTTACAGAGAAAGGAATCTTCATATCCAGACGCCAAGCTTGCCTTCCACGCCAAGGAGAGTCCCATCCGGACACGGGTGAGAGTCTTCGGTCTTGTATCTTCACAGCCCATCAATCCGGCCCATGTCCAATAGGTCGGACGCCCGAGGACCCCTTAGTCCAGGACTCCCTCATCATGTGCTTCACTTATATCATTTGAAGTATGGATTGCATGTTTCCCTACACATAGAAAACCGCCATTTGTAGAATGCTCTTTTGCTTCACTTATATTTGTTAGAGCGTGGGCATATCTTTTGTGGAAAGAATTAAACTCTCTTGCTTCACTTATATCTATTTAGAGAGTTGACAAGAACAGGTCATTCACATGGTTAGTCATAAAATCCTACATAAAACTTGTAGATCACTGAATATGATATGTTTGATTCCTTGCAATAGTTTTGCGATATAAAGATGGTGATATTAGAGTCATGCTAGTGGGTAGTTGTAGATTGTAGAAATACTTGTGTTGAAGTTTGTGATTCCCGTAGCATGCACGTATGGTGAACCGTTATGTAACGAAGTTGGAGCATGAGGTTTTTATTGATTGTCTTCCTTATGAGTGGCGGTCGGGGACGAGCGATGGTCTTCTCCTACCAATCTATCCCCCTAGGAGCATGTGCTACGTCTTGAGCTTGCGTTGGTTTTCCTTGAAGAGGAAAGGGTGATGCAGCAATAGTAGCGTAAGTATTTCCCTCAGTTTTTGAGAACCAAGGTATTAATCCAGTAGGAGGCTCCTCAAAAGTCCCACGCACCTACACAAACAAACAAGAACTCGCAACCAATGCAATAAAGGGGTTGTCGATCCCTTCACGGCCACTTGCGAAAGTGAGATCTGATAGAGATAATATGATAAGATAAATATTTTTGGTATTTTTATGATATAGATAAGAAAAGTAAAGATGCAAATAAAAGTAGTTGGCAAACTTATATGATAAAAGATAGACCCGGGGGCCATAGGTTTCACTAGTGGCTTCTCTCAAGATAGCATAAGTATTACGGTGGGTGAACAAATTACTGTCGGGCAATTGATAGAAAAGCGAATAATTATGAGATTATCTAGGCATGATCATGTATATAGGAATCACGTCCGTGACAAGTAGACCGACTCCTGCCTGCATCTACTACTATTACTCCACACATCGACCGCTATCCAGCATGCATCTAGAGTATTAAGTTCATAAAGAACAAAGTAATGCATTAAGAAAGATGGCATGATGTAGAGGGATAAACTCATGCAATATGATATAAACCCCATCTTTTTATCCTCGATGGAAACAATACAATACAATACAATACAATACAATACAATACGTGTCTTGCTGCCCCTGCTGTCACTGGGAAAGGACACCGCAACATTGAACCCAAAGCTAAGCACTTCTCCCATTGCAAGAAAGATCAATCTAGTAGGCCAAACCAAACTGATAATTCGAAGAGACTTGCAAAGATAACTTAATCACACATAAAAGAATTCAGAGGAGATTGAAATATTTCTCATAGATAAACTTGATCACAAACCCACAATTCATCGGATCTCGACAAACACACCGCAAAAGAGTTACATCGAATAGATCTCCAAGAAGATCGAAGAGAACTTTGTATTGAGATTCAAAGAGAGAGAAGAAGCCATCTAGCTAATAACTATGGACCCGAAGGTCTATGGTAAACTACTCACAACTCATCGGAAGGGCTATGGTGTTGATGTAGAAGCCCTCCGTGATCGATTCCCCCTCCGGCGAAGCGCCGGCGAAGGCTCCAAGATGGGATCTCGCGGATACATAAGGTTACGGCGGTGGAAATAGTTTTTCGTGGTCGCTTCTGATGTTTTCGGGGAACATGGGTATAAATAGGAGGAAGAAGTAGGTCGGTGGACGCTCGAGGGGCCCACGAGACAGGGGGCGCGCCCTCCACCCTCGTGGCCGCCTCGATCGTTTCTTGACTTGCACTCCAAGTCCTCTGGATCACGTTTGTTCCAAAAAGATCGCTCCCGAAGGTTTCATTCCGTTTGGACTCCGTTTGATATTCCTTTTCTTCAAAACACTGATATAGGCAAAAAAACAGCAATTCGTGCTGGGCCTCCGGTTAGTAGGTTAGTCCCAAAAATGATATAAAAGTGTAAAGTAAAGCCCATAAACATCCAAAACGGGTAATATAATAGCATGGAACAATAAAAAATTATAGATACGTTGGAGACGTATCAAGCATCCCCAAGCTTAATTCCTGCTCGTCCTCGAGTAGGTAAATGATAAATACAGAATTTTTGATGTGGAATGCTACCTAGCATAATTCTCAATGTAATTTTCTTTATTGTGGCATGAATGTTCAGATCCAAATGATTCAAAACAAAAGTTCATATTGACATAAGAAATAGTAATACTTCGAGCATACTAACAAAGCAATCATGTCTTCTCAAAATAACATGGCTAAAGAAAGTTCATCCCTACAAAATCATATAGTTAGGTCATGCTTCATTTTCGTCACACAAAATGCTCCCATCTTGCACACCCCCGATGACAAGCCAAGAAATTGTTTCATACTTAAGCAATCTCAAACTATTTCAACTTTCACGCAATACATGAGTGTGAGCCATGGACATAGAACTATGGGTGGAATAGATTATGATGATGGGGATTGTGTGGAGAAGACAAAAAAGAGAAAGTCTCACATTGACGAGGATAATCAACGGGCTATGGAGATGCCCATCAATTGATTTCAACATGAGGAGTAGGGATTGCCATGCAACGGATGCACTTAGAGCTATAAACGTATGAAAGCTCAACAAAAGAAACTAAGTGGGTGTGCATCCAACTTGCTTTCTCACGAAGACCTAGGGCATTTTGAGGAAGCCCATCGTAGGAATATACAAGCCAAGTTCTATAATGAAAAATTCCCACTAGTATATGAAAGTAATAACATATGAGACTCTCTATATGAAGAACATGGTGCTACTTTGAAGCACAAGTGTGGAAAAGGATAGTAACATTGCCCCCTTTTTATTTTCTTTTTTTCTTATTTTTTTTCTTTTTGGGCCTTTCTTTTTTTTCTTTTTGGCCTTCCCCCTTTTTTTCTTTTTCTTTTTCTTTTGGGGACAATGCTCTAATAATGATGATCATCACACTTCTATTTATTCATGAATTACAACTCAAAACTAGAACAAGATATGACTCTATATGAATGCCTCCGGCAGTGTACCGGGATGGGTGATGTATCAAGAGTGACATGTATGAAAAATTATGCATGGTGGCTTCGCCACAAATACATTGTCAACTACATGATCATGCAAGGCAATATGACAATGATGATACGTATCATGATGATGAACGGAACGGTGGAAAGTTGCATGGCAATATATCTCGGAATGGATATGGAAATGCCATAATAGGTAGGTATGGTGGCTGTTTTGAGGAAGATATAAGGAGGTTTATGTGTGATAGAGCGTATCATATCACGGGGTTTGGATGCACCGGCGAAGTTTGCACCAACTCTCAAGGTGAGAAAGGGCAATGCACGATACCGAAGAGGCTAGCAATGATGGAAGGGTAAGAGTGCGTATAATACATGGACTCAACATTAGTCAAAAGAACTCATATACTTATTGCAAAAATCTACAAGTCATCAAAAACCTAAGCACTACGCGCATGCTCCTAGGGGAATAGATTGATAGGAAAAGACCATCGCTCGTCCCCGACCGCCACTCATAAGGATGCACAATCTAAGAACACCTCATGTTTCAAATTTGTTACACAACTTTTACCATATGTGCATGCTACGGGACTTGCCAACTTCAACACAAGCATTCTTTAAATTCACAATTACCCAACTAGCATGACTCTAATATTACTACCTCCATATCTCAAAACAATTATCAAGCATCAAATTGATCATAGCATCCAATTCACTTCCTATGATAATTTTTATTATACCCAACTTGGATGCCCATCATTCTAGGACCAATTTTATAACCATAGAAAATACTATGCTGTTCTAAAAGACTCTCAAAATAATATAAGTGAAGCATGAGAGATCAACAATTTATTCAAAATTAATCCACCGCCGTGCTCTAAAAATATAAGTGAAGCACTAGAGCAAAAACTATCTAGCTCAAATAATATAAGTGAAGCATATAGAGTATTCTAATAAATTCCAATCAAGTGGGTTTCTCCCAAAAGATGTGTACAGCAAGGATGATTGTGGTGATCTAAAAAGCAAAGACTAATATCATACAAGACTCTCCAAGCAAAACACATATCATGTGGTGAATAAAAATATAGCTCCAAGTAAAGTTACCGATAGACGAAGACACAAGAGGGGATGCCTTCCCGGGGCATCCCCAAGCTTAGGCTTTTGGCTATTCTTGAATATCTTCGGGTGCCATGGGCATCCCCAAGCATAGGCTCTTGCCACTCTTTGTTCCATAATCCATCAAATCTTTACCCAAAACTTGAAAACTTCACAACACAAAACTCAACAGAAATCTCGTAAGCTCCGTTAGCGAAAGAAAACAAAACACCACTTCAAGGTACTATAATGAACTCATTATTTATTTATATTGGTGTTAAACCTACTGTATTCCAACTTCTCTATGGTTTATAAACTATTTTACTAGCCATAGATTCATCAAAATAAGCAAACAACACACGAAAAACAGAATCTGTCAAAAACAGAATAGTCTGTAGTAATCTGTAACTAACGCAAACTTCTGGAACTCAAAAAATTCTACCAAAATAGGAAGACCTATTTAATTTGTTAATTGATCTACTGCAATTGGAATCAGTATTTTATCACGTTCTGGTGATTTTAAACAATTGTTTTCGTGAACAGAAAGTTTCTGGAATTTTCAGCAAGATTAAATAGTCATCATCCAAGAAGATCCTATAGGTTTAACTTGGCACAAACACTAATTAAAACATAAAAACACATCTAAACAGAAGGTAGATGAAAATTTTATTACTAAACAGAAGCAAAAACAAAAAACACAAAGGAAATTGGGTTGCCTCCCAACTAGCGCTATCGTTTAACGCCCCAAGCTAGGCATAAAAGCGAGGATAGATCTAAGTGGTGCCATCTTTAATTTTCAGTTTTTTAGCAGAGTCATGCTCGAATCCGGGAGGTTCTTTACATTTCCCTTCATGCTCGGAAATTCCCAGATCTAAAGAATCCAACCGCTTATTGCAAAGATTAATCAACATATTCATGCGGTGAAGATTCCCGCTAACACTCTTAAGAGGTTCAAGAGACTTTTGTAAGATTTTTTTTACTTCACAAATCTTTTCAAACACTTGTGTTTCTTCTTGGGTAGGATGTGGTCCCCCCTTTTGAGGTGGGGTTCCCACTATTCCCTCTATAATTTCATGCGCAATACTGGGATCAATTTCAATTAAATTTCCTTTGGCAATGCAATCCAAGAGTTGTTTATGGGACATATGTAGCCCAACATAAAAATTGTGAAGTAGTATTCTAAAACTCACCTCTAGGGTGCAATTACGATAAAATTCCATCATCCTATACCAAGCATCTTTTAAGTTTTCTCCTTGCCTTTGCTTGAAGTGAAGAACTTCAAACTCGGGAAACATAGGAGCGGATAAGGGACTAGCCATGACGACAAGCACACAAAAGACAAGCGAAAAGAGAAAAGAGATTGGGAAATAGAGGGAGAATAAAACGGCAAGGGTGAAGTGGGGGAGAGGAAAACGAGAGGCAAATGGCAAATAATGTAAGTGCGAGGGAGATGAGTTTGTGATGGGTACTTGGTATGTCTTGACTTGAGCGAAGACCTCCCCGGCAACGGCACCAGAAATCCTTCTTGCTAGGTCTTGAGCTTGCGTTGGTTTTCCTTGAAGAGGAAAGGGTGATGCAGCAATAGTAGCGTAAGTATTTCCCTCAGTTTTTGAGAACCAAGGTATCAATCCAGTAGGAGGCTCCTCAAGAGTCCCACACACCTACACAAACAAACAAGAACTCGCAACCAACGCAATAAAGGGGTTATCAATCCCTTCACGGCCACTTGCGAAAGTGAGATCTGATAGAGATAATATGATAAGATAAATATTTTTGGTATTTTTATGATATAGATAAGAAAAGTAAAGATGCAAATAAAAGTAGATGGCAAACTTATATGATAAAAGATAGACCCGGGGGCCATAGGTTTCACTAGTGGCTTCTCTCAAGATAGCATAAGTATTACGCTGGGTGAACAAATTACTGTCAAGCAATTGATAGAAAAGCGAATAATTATGAGTGGTCGCTTCTGATGTTTTCGGGGTACATGGGTATATATAGGAGGAAGAAGTAGGTCGGTGGACGCTCGAGGGGCCCACGAGACAGGGGGCGCGCCCAGTAGGGGGGCGCCCTCCACCCTCGTGGCCGCCTCGATCGTTTCTTGACTTGCACTCCAAGTCCTCTGGATCACGTTTGTTCCAAAAAGATCACTCCCGAAGGTTTCATTCCGTTTGGACTCAGTTTGATATTCCTTTTCTTCGAAACACTAAAATAGGCAAAAAACAGCAATTCAGGCTGGGCCTCCGGTTAGTAGGTTAGTCCCAAAAATGATATAAAAGTGTAAAGTAAAGCCCATAAACATCGAAAACGGGTAATATAATAGCATGGAACAATCAAAAATTATAGATACTTTGGAGACGTATCACATGCGTGTAGTACTTTGTTTCAATGACTAACAGATTTTTGCAATAAGTATGTGAGTTCTTTATGACTAATGTTGAGTCCATGGATTATACGCACTCTCACCCTTCCATCATTGCTAGAATCTTCGGTACCGTGCATTGCCCTTTCTCACCTCGAGAGTTGGTGCAAACGTCACCGGTGCATCCAAACCCCGTGATACGATACGCTCTATCACACATAAGCCTCCTTATATCTTCCTCAAAACAGCCACCATACCTACCTATCATGGCATTTCCATAGCCATTCCGAGATATATTGCCATGCAACTTCCATCATCTTCATATACATGACTTGAGCATTCATTGTCATATTGCTTTGCATGATCGTAAGATAGCTAGCATGGTGTTTTCATGGCTTGTCCGTTTTTTGATGTCATTGCTACGCTAGATCATTGCACATCCCGGTACACCGCCGGAGGCATTCATGTAGAGTCATACTTTTTTCTAGACATCGAGTTGTAATATTGAGTTGTAAGTAAATAAAAGTGTGATGATCATCATTATTAGAGCATTGCCCCAGTGAGGAAAGGATGATGGAGACTATGATTCCCCCACAAGTCGGGATGAGACTCCGGACTTTTAAAAAAATAAAAGAGGCCAAAGAAGCCCAAATAAAAAAAGAGGCCAAAGAAGCCCAAATAAAAGAAAAGAGGCCAAAGAAGCCCACCAAAACAAAAAAACAAAAAAACAAAACAAAAAAATGAGATAAAAAGAGAGAAGGGGCAATGTTACTATCCTTTTACCACACTTGTGCTTTAGAGTAGCACCATGTTCTTCATATAGAGAGTCTCTTGAGTTATCACTTTCATATACTAGTGGGAATTTTCATTATAGAACTTTGCTTGTATATTCCAACAATGGGCTTCCTCAAATGCCCTAGGTCTTCATGGGCAAGAAAGTTGGATGCACACCCACTTAGTTTTAGTTTGAGCTTTCATACACTTATAGCTCTAGTGCATCCGTTGCATGGCAATCCCTGCTCCTCACATTGACAACAATTGATGGGCATCTCCATAGCCCGTTGATTAGCTGCGTCGATGTGAGACTTTCTCCTTTTTGTCTTCTCCACACAACCTCCACCATCATATTCTATTCCACCTATAGTGTTATGTCCATGGCTCACGCTCATGTATTGCGTGAAAGTTTAAAAGGTTTGAGAACGTCAGAAGTATGAAACAATTGCTTGGCTTGTCATCGGGGTTGTGCATGATTTGAATATTTTGTGTGGTGAAGATGGAGCATAGCCAGACCATATGATTTTGTAGGGATAACTTTCTTTAGCCATGTTATTTTGAAAAGACATGATTGCTTTATTAGTATGATTAAAGTATTATTGTCTTAATGTCAAACGATAGACTATTGCTTTGAATCACTCGTGTCTTAATATTCATGCCATGATTAGATTATGTGATCAAGATTATGTTAGGTAGCATTCCACATCAAAAATTATCTTTTTTACCATTTACCTACTCGAGGACGAGTAGGAATTAAGCTTGGGGATGCTGACACTTCTCCGTCGTATCTATAATTTTTTATTGTTCCATCCCAATATTCTACAACTTTTACATACTTTTGGCAACTTTTTATACTATTTTTGGCACTAACATATTGATCCAGTGCCCAGTGCCAGTTCCTGTTTGTTGCATGTTTTTTGTTTCGCAGAAAATCTATATCAAATAGAGTCCAAACGGGATAAAAACTTACGGAGACTTTTTTGGGAATACATGTGAATTTTGGGAAGTGGAATCAACGCGAGATGATGCCGGGGGGCCACGAGGGTGAGGGGCGCGCCCTGGGCCCTCGTGGACACTCCGTAAGGCGGTTGGTGCCCTTCTTTCGCCGCAATAAAGCCAATATCCGGATAAAAATCGTGTCCAAATTTCAGCCCAATCGGAGTTATGGATCCCCGGGAATATAAGAAACGGTGAAAGGCCAGAATCTGGAACGCAGAAACAGAGAGACAGAGAGACAGATCCAATCTCGGAGGGGCTCTCGCCCCTCCGCTGCCATGGAAGCCATGGACCAGGGGGTAAACCCTTCTCCCAACTAGGGGGAAGGTCAAGGAAAAAGAAGAAAGAGGGGGCCCTCTCCCCCTCTCTCCCGGTGGCGCCGGAACACCGCCGGGGCCATCATCGTCACCGCAATCTACACCAACACCTCCGTCATCTTCACCAACATCTTCATCACCTTCCCCCATCTATCTACAGCGGTCCACTCTCCCACAACCCGCTGTACCCTCTACTTGAACATGGTGCTTTATGCTTCATATTATTATCCAATGATGTGTTGCCATCCTATGATGTCTGAGTAGATTTTCGTTGTCCTATCGGTAATTGGTGAATTGCTATGATTGGTTTAATTTTCTTGTGGTTATGTTGTTGTCCTTTCGCGCCCATCATATGAGCGCGCGTGTGGATCACACCATAGGGTTAGTTGTATGTTGATAGGACTATGTATTGGAGGGCAAGAGTGACAGAAGCTTCAACCTAGCATAGAAATTGATGCATACGGGATAGAAGGGGGGCCAATATATCTTAATGCTATGGTTGGGTTTTACCTTAATGAACGTTAGTAGTTGCGGATGCTTGCTAATAGTTCCAATCATAAGTGCATAGAATTCCAAGTCAGGGATGACATGCTAGCAGTGGCCTCTCCCACATAAAACTTGCTATCGGTCTAGTAAAGTAGTCAATTGGTTAGGGACCATTTCGCAACTCCTACCACCACTTTTCCACACTCGCTATACTAACTTTATTGCTTCTTTACCTAAAACAGCCCCTAGTTTTTACTTACGTGCTCTTTATTATCTTGCAAACCTATCCAACAACACCTACAAAGTACTTCTAGTTTCATACTTGTTCTAGGTAAAGCGAACATTAAGCGTGCATAGAGTTGTATCAGTGGTCGATAGAACTTGAGGGAATATTTGTTCTACCTTTAGCTCCTCGTTGGGTTCGACACTCTTACTTATCGAAAGAGGCTACAATTGATCCCCTATACTTGTGGGTTACCACGCGTCCCAAAGTTTGAGATTCCCCTCCCCCTCCATTTCCCCATTCATACACCGTCGACGCCACAACAACCTCCCCACTGCGGCCATCCTCCTCCGTCCGTCACCCCATCCTCCACCTTGCCAGAGCCGCTACCCCTACCCCATTATCCACTGCAAGAGATGGACGTCTCTCATCCACGGTGCTAGACCAGGATCCTTTCATCGCGTCCTCTTGCTTCATCTGCGCCATCGTCCACCTTGTCGTTGCCGCTCCTACGAATGCCTCGTCCACGGCAACAGGATTTATCCCCCGACCCGGCCGTCTGCCGTCTAAAGTCTTCTTCCCCGCCGCTGATAGCCATCGCACCCGCAGCACCCTCAACGTATCAGCAGGGGCCTACATGGCGTCGCAAGAGAGGTGGTACTCTTCCATAAGGGTGAGGGGCGCGCCCCAGGGGGTAGGGCGCGCCCGGAAAATAGACCGTAAATTGTTTACTATACTTTTCTTGTCCGTATCAAATCGTAGTGGATAGTTGAAAGCAAACATTGGTTGCGAAGTAGCTTTGTCTGGTTTGCACCTTCAGATCTGCCATGGCACGGTCACTATATTCGTAAAGCTTATGGTTTCCCCCCTTTATATTCACTACCATCATCATAGGTGCTTCGTGTCGTGCTAGCACTGCTCCTCAAGATCTCAACCCATCAAGCGAAACAACATGCCACTCATAATTCCAAAGCTTAGGTGTTGTATGATATGATGCTCATATTACTAAAACAGAGAACGTTTAATTGGTCACCTAATGTTCCTATATTCATTTCAAAAAGCATGTGCGCCACCCACTGGTCCAGCTAGTTCCACTTTCCTGATTTTACTCTTGATGCTTAGGGTTTTCCCCTTTTATCTACTCTACTATGATATGCGTAGGTGCTTTCTGTCATACTAGCATTACTCCACCCTTCAAGATAAACAACACAACACTCAAAATTCCAAAGCTTAGTTGTTGAAATATGATTGTGATATGATACTAATATTAGTTAACAGACACATTTAATTGGTTAGCTAAAGGTCCCACTTGAGTTTCCAAATGCATGTCGCAACATATAGAGAAACAGAAGAATTGCATATCTTTGTCACTTGTTGATTGTACTTTCTTGTCCATACCAAATCTTAGTTGTTATTTCAAAGCAAACATCGGTTGCTAACTACCCTTTGCGTGGTTTGCAGCTTCAGATTTGCCATCCCACTACCACGGTCAACACTATACTCATCATGCTTACGGTTTCGCCATTTTATGATGACCATGATCAGCCTACGTGGTTCGTGTCGTAATAGCACTTCTCCACCCATCGAGCTAAACAAGCTTAGTTGTACAAATTCAAATATGATATTATGTTGATATTAGTAAAACTGAGAGATGTTTAATTGGTCAGCTAAATGTTCCTACTTTAGTTTCGAAATGCATGTGAGCCACATATGGAGAGATCGGAAGGAATAGTATTTCTCTGTGCGCTCTGGTTCATCATGGGTGGGCAACCGACATTGTATAGAAAGACTTGTAATATCTTCAATCTGCTTGCTCTTCTGCTCTTCTTTAAGATGATCCTCTTCTCTTCTTTAATAAGTATGTTCCTTGTTGGGAAGAGTAGCAGAGACATTTGCGGTTGACTGGTCAAGTCGGGTTTTTCTCCGTTAGTATATTTTGAATCTGTCAGGTCAGGTCGACTTGTTCTTCTTTACTATATGTTGAAGTTGTCATCTGCGAAGTATCATCACTTCTGGAGCTCTCATATTTTGAGTAGTAGGCCACATTATATTAATGCACACACCAAATTACAGCATGCATGGCATCTCTCAGAAGAATTGCAGAGATAGCACAAAGGGGTTTACAGGGAGGCAGTATTGGATTAGAATCACTTCTGCATTACAAAGATAATCTCACTTGTTTTTATGTTTTCATGCATGTCAGGTATTGAACATTATCAAAATGAATATGAGAATGGGCGCACGAGAGGAATATTGTGGAACAATCCACTGGCTAACAAACTTGGCATGGTGGAGGATGGCCTATCTTATTCACCCATCAAGGTGCTTGCTCTAACTTGGCAAGGTTGTATTGGTCTCACATATTTTGCATCTGACCTCTTGCATTACTTCTACTTGGTTACACCATCTGCTTAGTTTAAGCATCATATATGAGTATATGCCATACCTATCCATTTTCTGTACCTATTCCATGTGTCGTCATACTATGTTTTTTCAGTCAAATGTTGTTCTTTCGTAATAGATGTCCAAAAGGAAGAGGGTGAGTGTAGATCCTCAAGGAGTACAAACTAGGTATTTGGAAAAGGTAGTGATACCTGATAAATCAGATAGATCAGTAGCCACAGAAAACACAGGCCCAACTGTACCACACTTTACCCCTACTCCACTGGACAAACCCCTATTAGAACTGCTGAGAGCCCAGCGTCAGGTACTGTCTATGATATCAATTCAAAATTTGAACTCCTAAATTTCTGCATGTGCATTACCTTCTCTCTTGTATGAAAACTAATTTCAGATGAATCTCCTTGCTCAAAGGATCATAGGATCTCATAACAATACTAGGCTCTGCATTGCTCTTCTCAGTACCTCTTGCCCTTTGTCAGCATACTTACACTTATTGTTGTGTTATTATGTAGCATCACTGTAAATGTTCGCTTCTTTATCCTCCCTTTGCTTGAAATTATAAGATCTATATTTACTCTTAGATAAATGTAGAATTAACACAATGATTATGAAGTTTTGGATTGCTCATGTAAGTACCTGTTGTCATGTACTCCCTCTGTATCAAATTAATTGTTGATCAATTGGATGTATTAAGAACTTAATAGTGCTAGATACATCCATTTGTGCGACAAGTAATAACGGACGGTGGTGGTATTACTGTACTTGCATCGCGAGATAGTTGATTGTCTAGCATTACTCTGCATCTTATCTGCCCTGCCCTCCACTTTCTCCAAATTATCATATCTACATTTACTCTTACCAAAATGTTGAATAAAGCCAATGCCACTACACACGTTGATGTCTGCATTCCTCTTGTCAGTAACTTTTGCCTTGTAACCCTGTACTTAATTAATTGCTATTTGATTATGTATCATCAGTCTGCACCTGAGCTTCATTATCCTCTATTCCTTCCAATATTATTTGATCTATATTTACTCTTTGCAAAATGTAGAATAATGGCAACGCTTATAAAGAATTTTCCTTGGGGAATTTATTGAATTATCATTCCATCAACATGGAGAAGGGCTTTGTCCAGCCCGTGTTAACATGTAATGTAAGTTCATCCTTCTCAAGCCTTCAAACTTTGTTCTAGTATAGAGTTGGATAGGCATCATTTCCTCCACTGTTGTTTACTTTGCTGTTTACATCTGATTGGATGTTTGCAACAACTACCAGTTTTAAATTGTAGTTGTAAAAACATGTTCCTTATGCAGCAGAACAAATCCATTTATTTGCTTATATAATTGTGAAACCTGTTACGTGTCTCCTTGTTTCTCTTCCAGAGTTGTATCTCTTATGCCAGGCAGAACTTTAGGGAAGATAGTGAGCCAAATCATATTGAGGACAGCGAGATGACCCCAAGGTCCTGTCTTGATGAAGACAGTGAGTTGAAGCTACTCACCAGCAGGTGTGAGACAACCTCTGTGTAGTCGCTGCCTCAATCAGTTCCACTTCTTCAGTCTCAACTTAAAGCGGAAAGGCTTGCTTCAGCTCAGCTCCGACTTGAAGTCAAAGATGCAAAGAAGATGTCCGAGGACTGCCTTGCGCACTATGGTGCCATACAACTACGGATGGAGCATCTATCATTGACACAACTTAGGTCTCATCAGCTTGTTCGGTCGCTTGTGGGGCCCTTCCTGGCCAGGCCTAGTGCCTTCTGAAGTGCTCTTAGTTTTGTATATTCTTTTGTCGGCGCGTTTATATGCACTGGTAGCGACCTTTGATGCCCAGTGTATCTAATCCGCAGTCACGTTGCACTTTATTATCACCGGTAATATGTCGTAATTTCTTTATTGTATAGTCTAGGTTTATTCTTTGGTCTGTATGCTGTAATTTAGGCCGGAAGGTTCAGTGGATCTCAGTGTTGTCAGTCTTCAGGCCGGCCCGTTACTCATATGGGCCGAAACGTGGGCCTATAATCATCTTGGGCCATTAGGAGGTCTAAACCTATAGTAGTATCCCGCCTTTAACAGGGCGAGTAAAGTTCTAGCCAGCAGGGCCAGAGAATACCATGGGCTTTTAACAGGATAAAACCCAGATTGGGTCAGCGTTGGACCGAAAAATTCACTAGCCAATACAGGCCAAAACTGCCTAAGGCCCATGTTTGGCCCAAATAGGACGAGCAGTTAACAGGCCAAAATATATCTCAGGCCTGTTTGGCCCAATAAAATTATGGGCTTTAAGCAGGACGGTACCCACGCGGGCCATAGGCCCAAAAGTGTCATGGCCATTATCAGATGGGTTGTAAGCAGGCCGGATTCAACGCCGGTTGTAATTAGGCCCAAATGTTCCATGGGCCATTAACAGGCCGATAGGCCTGTTGGGCTGAAATTTATCCACGAAGACTACGAGCCGTTAAGAGGCCTAAAGTTACTTCGGAAAAGAAATAACCCAGTTTCTTCATGGGCCGTTAAAGGGCCTAAAGTTAAACCGGGCCGACAACGTCCAGATGCACCACGGGCCACTAACAGGCCGAAACTATTATCGGGCGGAACTGGTTAATGGGCATTTAACAGGCTGAAATACAAACCTGTCTTAGAATGCGCCCAAAAGAACAGTGGCATGTTAACGGGCTTGATCCAACATGGGCCGTAATTTGGCCCAAAACACGGCAGGCTGTGAACGGGCCTGATCTGCTATGGGCCTCAGTTTGGCCCAAAACATGGCAGGTTGTTAACATGGTGGTCCTTTAGCTAGGCCAGCCTTTTCACCGGAATGGGCCTCTGTTGGGCCGTGCCACGTGTCGACTTATCATAGGCGCCTCCTGTCCAATGAGTGGATGACATCTGTCCCAACGGTGAGCAAACACGTGTTTCCTCCAGCCATTGAGAATTTTACACGTGGAAAATCCCCATTGGTCCGAGCTGTTAACGGGTTATCTGATCCAAAACCGGACCCGACAGCTTAACTGTGACCCGTTACGATCGATGCCACGTGTCGGTCACCCTTGACGAAAGCACTTCTATGACGCGTGATTTATCGTCATGGAAGTGGACACTTCCGTGATGATAATTTTGGTAATGTCATGGAACACTTCTACGACAGCACAGGTATGACTATCTTGATTCTGTCATAAAATCGTCATGGATGTACATGCATGACAGAAAATGTGACCTATTGTGACAAACACATATCATCATGGAAGTGTATTTTTTTGTAGTGAGCCCTAATGGATCGACATGAATGTAGAGTAATAAGTGATGCGACTAGTGTACAATCTCTTTGCCGTATCCGTGTCGACCTCAGCATCATTGGGTTGGTCGCTAAAGAAGTTGAGGCAGAGGTGGCTGTCGGAGGTGTGGAGGAAGATCTGAGGAATCTGTCGATGGTGTCCAGGGCACTGCAGCATCACGAGCTTTGTGGGTTTGTTCTGAATATTGTCTATGTAATGCCAGGCCTTGTGAGTTTGATTGCAGAGTTGAGCTTGGAATGTTGTGGCATGCGGCATCATGAGTTGTTCACCGTGCCTCCTGAGAATAATGCTTCATATTGTTTTGCATGTTGATCTAATGCCTCTGATTTGCATGTTAAGAAGATCATCCTCTTCTGTTGTTTCTGTGCTTAAGAAGTTCATTGTCTTATGTTTCATTCATAGCCTATACGACAAGTCGGGTAGGTTAGAGGTGAAACCATATGATCTTCCGACCAACTCATCATCTTAGGCCGTGATTGGATCGTCGTTTTCCAACCAAAACTGCTTGTAAAACTGACGCTTGTAAATAAAAGAAGATGGTCTTGGGCGAAGCGCTTGGTTGGTCGATTTTGACCAGTAAAATATACACTAGTCTCTCAAATTACACGCGTAACTCGCCGGTTTTCATTACAGACCTCGGGCCCTCGAATTCATTATGCCTGTATTTTACGCGTTATTTCCAATGACGATTAAATTACACTTGTATCTTAATACAGGTGTGAAACAATCCAGAGCTCCCAAGCGCGGCCTTACCGTTTCATGTCGTCTCAGTCTCTCGAAGGTGCTCATAGGTATCCGATGATCTTGGCTTCCTGAATGAGCAGCGGGCACTGTATCAGACCATCCGTAGGGCCCGCGAGGCCCTCTCCATCGTCCTTCGAGTTTTTGCGTTCGTCGTGGCGCCGAGCATTGTCAACATGGTCAACGAACATCAGGATTCAGGAGATGAATTTATTTTGACTGGATGACAGTAGGGACCCACTAGGGCCATAGCCGTACGTACGCAAGTTCCTCCTTATTATATACAACTATAATTTTTTTTTGCTTCCTCCCGGTTTCCTGACATCACGGTCCCACACCATCGTCAACCTATATAGTCAGTAAACGAGAGAATTGCGCAAGGAGTGGCCGACAGTTGGGACCCAACAGCTCGAGCAGTAGTTGTTTTTTAGGTGTAAGAGGAGTTTTTCTTGAGCGATGTTTTTGTTGTTGTTCGGAGGAGCAGGGTATCAACTGGGCGGGCTGTGGCCCGTCTAGCCCAGGCTATTATTTTATGTCGACCAAATATCCAGCCTAGATATTATTTTTTCAAGGTGAAAATGGCTAGCCCAGCTATACGTCTTTGCGGAATACCCAACCCAAGTCAACTTGTTATTCTCTGCCCCGTTGGGCTATAATCTTTCCTATTAGGCCTAACAAGAAAATGGGCTTTAAGAAATAATAAACGGGATGTAATATAAAAACTGGGCTGTAAATATACAAAAACGCACCAAGCAGGTAATTAGCTTCAAAAATATTATTGTTTGAATTTGGAAATTTTCATTTCATTACTTATTGCACGCGCAGTAATTTTTTAGATTTTTACCTAATACAAATTCATTTTGAAATTATATTTAATCTGACTCAAAATTTTGGGATAATTTTTTTCCGGATCCCATCAAAATGTGGGATTTTTGGTTGAGTTCTGTTTTGAGAGGTTGGTTTAAATTATTAATCATTGTCCTGGCTAGAAAATGGGTTGTAATTTTAACAGACTATAAATGGGTTGTAGTAAATTCCATTAGAATTCAAAAATGGGATGCACACTATTACAAATCGCAAATGGGCTATATGTTCTCTGCCACAGATGTGATGCTCACTTGTGGGCCTACTATTTTTTTGAGAATTATAGTCAGTGACGCATACGGAACGCTTGTGGGCCTACTAAGGCGTACGGAAGGCTTTGTAAACTTATAGTCAAGACACGATTCTAGCAGCAGTGGCCGTTGGATGTCCATCCAACGGTTTTAGTGCTTCTTCAATCTCAGATATTCTTGCTTCAGCCGCCCAAACTACCGCCGGCGATACCGCCTGCTACCGCCTCCCATGGCCGGATGTGCTGCCGCGCAGGCTTCACCGGCCCACTCTAGTCCCAAATGCCGTCCAGGTCATTCCTCTACTCACCAACACCTCTTGTTCTTCACCGGGGACGGCAGCCTCACACCGCAGCCGAACCAGTGAACCCTCGTACTCCCCTCCGCGTGGGCATCCACTGCTGTGTCTTCACTGGCTCTGGGTCGTTCCCTTCGTAATACTCGCCATCGTTCACTGCGTTGGTTCTCTCGGCGCGGCGTGGTCAACTTTGTCAAGAAACGACAGCTATCAGGGACAGAGATCCAGTGCCTTGCCGACAGCAAGGCACAGCGTAACTGGCGGCCAGCCAGCCGTTGGATCAGGGGGGCGGCTCAGATGAGGCATGTATGTGGATTAGCTGACAGTAGGGACGCACATGGCCCATGGCCGCACTCAGCAAGTGCCCCCGTATTATGCGAAAACAAATAATTTCTCCCCCTGACAGGTTCGACCCACCAGCTACATCTTCACATGCAAGGAAGTGCTTCCTTTATTATGCGGAAATAAAAAGTATCCTCTCCGTGACAACTGGGCCCACCAGCTTTATTATGATCCTTTTCGTGAAAATATAGATTGTACCGAAGATCCTAAATTGTTTTCTTTTTATTAATTACTCGAAAAAGAAGAAATAAAAAAACAGAAAACATCTTCGGCGCAAGGAAGTGCCACCTTATTACGCGAAAAAAATTGATTCCCCCTGCTAGCTGGGACCCACCAGATTTGTAGGTGACTTGTGGGCCTACTAAGTTAACGCGTACGCAGGGCTTTGTCAACTTAGTCAATAAACGATTCTAGCTACATTGACCGTTCGATGTTAATCCAACGGCTAAGCTGCGTCTTCAACCTCTGGTCTTGTTGCTCCAGCCGCCCAAACCTGTGCCCGCCGTACCGCCTGCTCCAGCCTCCCGTGGCCGGCTGTGCTGCCATGCAGGCCTCACCGCCCGACCATACTACTACTGGCCAGGCCTTCCCTCTACTCACCCACACCCCCTGTTATTCTCCGGAGACAGCAGCCTCAAACCGCAGCCGAAGCAGTCAACCCTCATACTCCCCTCCGCGTGGGCATCCACTGCTGCGTACGTATTCCCCGGCTCCGGATCGTTCCCTTCCTAGGTCGCGCCATCGTCCACCAACTTGGTGCTCTTGGGTGGTACGGCGTCGTCAATGCGGTCAACGAACGACATCCATCAAAAGAGGACTGTAAGTGGAGAGGCTGACGGCTGGGTCCATGGCCGCACGCAAGGAAGTGCCTCCTTATTACGCGCAAAATAATGATTCCTCCACCTGACACCTCAGACCTACCGGAAGGGCCTCTGTATTTCATGAGAAAAACGTTTCCCCTGACAGCTGGGACCCACTGGCTTTATCTTCGCATGGAAGGAACTGCCTTCTTACCCCCTGACGGCTGGGACCCACCAGGTTGAAGCAAAGGTAGCGTTATCTGTCCGGCCGCGAACGTGTACGTACATAGCGGTCGATCGGTGTATTTGCAGCGACGTACCGTGGCCGAGTAAGGAGCGGCATGTGTTGAAGTAGGTGTCGACGTAGCATGTCACGCAGTCCCGTCTATATCGTGTACACGTACATATGTACCATGCTGCAACATAGTAAATACGGCTACGTACATAAATACAAGAGGGGTCTCTAATGCGTACATTGACTAATCATGTTCATCAGAAGCCAACCGGCTGGGTCGGAACGGAGAAACTATGTTGTGTTCATGGGGAGGCAACGGAATGCATCGTGTTCATCGGGAGGCAATGGAATACGTCATGTTCATCGGGAGCCAACTGGCTTGGACAGAACAGACGATCGAAACAAGGCCCGGCATACCGCAGAACAGAGGAAACGGCCTTGTGTTCGACTGGCCACGGTCGAAACGGGATCCTGTTCATCGGGAGGGGTCCGGCGTACCGCAAAACAGAGGAAACAGACTTCTCTTGGACCTCCTATGATCGAAACAGGCTCCTGTTGATCGGGAGGGGTGTGGCGTACCGCAAAACGGGGGAAACGGACTTGTGTTGGAGTGCTACGGTCGAAACAGGGGTCCTCTTCATCGGGAGGGGTGTGGCGTACCGCAAAACAGGACTCCACGGGATACTGTTCATCTCCACCGTCGACCTCCTCCAGCCTCCACGGGCTACTGTTCATCCACTGTCGACCTCCTCCAGCCTCCACCTACGACTGTTCATCCACGGGCTCATGTTCATCTAGCCTCCACCGCTCCTCCAACGGCTATTGTTCAACCAGCCCTCTCCATAGGGTCCTGTTCAACCACCCCTCCACGGGGCTACTGTTCATCTAGCCCTCCACCGACTACTGTTCAACCAGCCCTCCACGGGGTCGTCCTGTTCATCCAGCCCTCCACGGGGTCCTGTTAATCCACCCCCAACCGGCTCGATCGATCGGGGTCCAGTTCATCCAGCGGGAACGGCCTCTACTACCACGGGGTCCTGTTCATCCACCCCCCCCCCCACCAGGAACTGTTCATCCAACCCCCCCAACAACACTCACTGTTCATCAAGAGGAAGCATCGATCGGCTTAAGTTAACAGCAGTAGCGAAGGAATCGCTCAATCGGGTTCACTTAACAGCCAGGGATCAATCGATCGCTCAGGTTCGGTAACGGATAGCCTGCAGTGCAATCGCTCGGGTTCAGTAGGCGAACGCCTCGCTCGGGTTCAGTTAGAGCCTGAAAGTGCTAGTTATCGACTAGAGGGGGTGAATAGGCGATTTTTATGAAATTTTTCAACACATGGAAGTTTCAAAGACAAACAATAGAAATGAACCTATTGACATGCAGCAGAAGGTAGACTACACTAGGCAAGCCATAGTCAAGTATTCAATGAAGTGAAAGCACGACGACTAATAGCAGCTAGGTAGTATGGATCAGGATGGAAGACAGTATGAAGCCAAACAACAATAGTCGTCACACAGTCAAGTCAAACAGATAATGCAAGCAGGCAGTGACTTCACGAAGACAAACTGTAAGTAAAGAGATGGAGAAGATAGAACCAGTTGCTTGGTGAGGACAAGGATTTGTTGGACCAGTTCCAGTTGCTGTGACAACTGTACATCTGGTTAGGGAGGCTGAGATTCAACTCAGAAGACCGCGTCTTCACCTTATTCCCCTTGAGCTAAGGACACCCAGTCCTCGCCCAATCACTCTGGTAAGTCTTCAAGGTAGACTTCCAAACCTTCACAGACTTCATTCACCGGCAATCCACAATGACTCTTGGATGCTCAGAACACAACGCCTAACCGGCTGGAGGATGCAAAGTCCTCAAGTGTAACAAGTCTTCAGGTCACGCAGACAGAAAGACTTCAGTGATGCCTAACACTCTTTGGCTCTGGGTGTTTTGGGCTTTGTCCTTGCAAGGATTTCTCTCTCTCAAAGGCTTCGAGGTGGGTTGCTCTCAAATGACAAAAGCCGTGCACTAACTCTGAGTAGCCACCAATTTATGGTGTAGGGGGTGGGCTATTTATAGCCACTCGGCAACCCGACCTGATTTGTCCGAAATGACCCTGGGTCACTAAGGAACTGACATGTGTTCCAACGGTCAGATTTCAAACACACGCGGCAGCTTGACTTGGGCTACAAATAAAGCTGACTCATCCAGCTCTGGATAAGATTTGCACTCGGTGTCTTCGCTCGAAGACATAGGATTTTGGTTGAGCATCACTTCAGTCACTCTGACTTTGTTCACTTGGACCCCACTTAATAGTACGGTGGTTCCTATGACTCAACAAATAAGAAAAGGAAACTACGAAACAACTATGTCTTCGCACTCCATAGTCTTCACGTGAATGTCTTGTCGAGTCATAATCTTCATTGTGATTATCTTCACATACCACCATTGTCCTCAATGTCTTCACACATTTTTAAGGGTCATCTCCGGTAGGTAAACCGAATCAATGAGGGACTACTACCTGTGTTATCCTCCAATTCTCACAAACACATTAGTCCCTCAACCAGGTTTGTCGTCAATACTCCAAAACCAACTAAGGGTGGCACTAGATGCACTTACAATCTCCCCCTTTTTGGTGATTGATGACAAACTGGTTGAAGTTTTCAACGGGGGTAAAAGTATGTGAAATTGTAAGGTTTTAAAGTATTGTCTTCATAAGTAGCAGAAAAAGGCTCCCCCTAAAGATGTGTATATAAGTAATTTGCGTTTGTATGCAAATTCACATGGTAGGTTTTACTTGTGGAGATCCTCTTTAACTAATGAAGACAATTCATCGTGCATGAAAGAATATAACGAAGGTAATGACATGCATAATGGAAAATGGACGTCTGCGAAATGACTTCGTGCGGAATTTATCATCACATCACATAGTTGACAGAAAAAGTAGCAGAAGACCATCAAGTTTAAGTGTTACAACTCAAAGAACCAAATGTATCAAAAGCGAGAGTTGTAACCACTTGGAAAAAAGTTATAGCAACCACCCACAAGTGTTGGGGAACGTAGTAATTTCAAAAAAATTCCTACGCACACGCAAGATCATGGTGATGCATAGCAACGAGAGGGGAGAGTGTTGTCCACGTACCCTCGTAGACCGACAGCGGAAGCGTTATCACAACGCGGTTGATGTAGTCGTACGTCTTCACGATCCGACCGATCAAGTACCGAACGTACGGCACCTCCGAGTTCTACACACGTTCAGCTTGATGACGTCCCTCGAACTCCGATCCAGCCGAGTGTTGAGGGAGAGTTTCGTCAGCACGACGGCGTGGTGATGATGATGATGTTCCACCGACGCAGGGCTTCGCCTAAGCTCCGCAACGGTATTATCGAGGTGTAATTTGGTGGAGGGGGGCACCGCACACGGCTAAGAGATCTCAAGGATCAATTGTTGTGTCTATGGGGTGCCCCCCTGCCCCCGTATATAAAGGAGCAAGGAGGAGGCAGCCGGCCAAGGGAAGAGGTGTGCCAAAAGGGGGGGAGTCCTACTCCCACCGGGAGTAGGACTCCTCCTTTCCTTGTGGGAGTAGGAGAAGGGAAGGGGGAAGGAGAAAGAAGGAAGGGGGCGCCCCCCCCCCCTCCCTAGTCCAATTCGGACTAGCCCATGGGGAGGGGTGCGGCCACCCTTTGGGGTCTTTCTCTCCTTTCCCGTATGGCCCATTAAGGCCCAATACGAATTCCCGTAACTCTCCCGTACTCCGAAAAATACCCGAATCACTCGGAACCTTTCCGAAGTCCGAATATAGTCGTCCAATATATCGATCTTTACGTCTCGGCCATTTCGAGACTCCTCGTCATGTCCCCGATCTCATGCGGGACTCCGAACTCCTTCGGTACATCAAAACTCAATAAAACTGTCATCGTAACGTTAAGCGTGCGGACCCTTCGGGTTCGAGAACTATGTAGACATGACCGAGACACCTCTCCGGTCAATAACCAATAGCGGGACCTGGATGCCCATATTGGCTCCCACATATTCTACGAAGATCTTTATTGGTCAGACCGCATAACAACATACATTGTTCCCTTTGTCATCGGTATGTTACTTGCCCGAGATTCGATCGTCGGTATCTCGATACCTAGTTCAATCTCGTTATTGGCAAGTCTCTTTACTCGTTCCGTAATACATCATCCCGTAACTAACTCATTAGTCACAATGCTTGCAAGGCTTATAGTGATGTGCATTACCGAGTGGGCCCAGAGATACCTCTCCGACAATCGGAGTGACAAATCCTAATCTCGAAATACGCCAACCCAACAAGTACCTTTGGAGACACCTGTAGAGCACCTTTATAATCACCCAGTTACGTTGTGACGTTTGGTAGCACACAAAGTGTTCCTACGGTAAACGGGAGTTGCATAATCTCATAGTCATAGGAACATGTATAAGTCATGAAGAAAGCAATAGCAACATACTAAACGATCGGGTGCTAAGCTAACGTAATGGGTCATGTCAATCACGTCATTCTCCTAATGAGGTGATCCCGTTAGTCAAATGACAACTCATGTCTATGGCTAGGAAACATAACCATCTTTGATTAACGAGCTAGTCAAGTAGAGGCATACTAGTGACACTCTGTTTGTCTATGTATTCACACATGTATTATGTTTCCGGTTAATACAATTCTAGCATGAATAATAAACATTTATCATGATATAAGGAAATATATAATACTTTATTATTGCCTCTAGGGCATATTTCCTTCAGTCTCCCACTTGCACTAGAGTCAATAATCTAGTTCACATCGCCATGTGATTTAACATCAATAATTCACATCACCATGTGATTAACACCCATAGTTCACATCTCTATGTGACCAACACACAAAGGGTTTTCTAGAGTCAATAATCTAGTTCACATCGCTATGTGATTAACACCCAAAGAGTACTAAGGTGTGATCATGTTTTGATTGTGAGATAATTTTAGTCAATGGGTCTGTCACATCCAGATCCGTAAGTATTTTGCAAATTTCTATGTCTACAATGCTCTGCACGGAGCTACTCTAGCTAATTGCTCCCACTTTCAATATATATCTAGACCGAGACTTAGAGTCATCTAGATTTAGTGTCAAAACTTGCATCGACGTAACCCTTTACGATGAACCTTTTGTCACTTCCATAATCGAGAAACATATCCTTATTCCACTAAGGATAATTTTGACCGCTGTCCAGTGATCTACTCCTAGATCACTATTGTACTCCCTTGCCAAAATCAGTGTAAGGTATACAATAGATCCGGTACACAGCATGGCATACTTTATAGAACCTATGGCCAAGGCATAGGGAATGACTTTCATTCTCTTTCTATCTTCTGCCGTGGTCGGGCTTTGAGTCTTACTCAATTTCACACCTTGTAACACAGGCAAGAACTCTTTCTTTGACTGTTCTATTTTGAACTACTTCAAAATCTTGTTAAGGTATGTACTCATTGAAAAAACTTATCAAGCGTTTTGATCTATCTCTATAGATCTTGATGCTCAATATGTAAGCAGCTTCACCGAGGTCTATCTTTGAAAAACTTCTTTCAAACACTCCTTTATGCTTTGCAGAATAATTCTACATTATTTCCGATCAATAATACGTCATTCACATATACTTATCAGAAATGATGTAGTGCTCCCACTCACTTTCTTGTAAATACAGGCTTCACCGCAAGTCTGTATAACACTATATTCTTTGATAAACTTATCAAAGTGTATATTCCAACTCCGAGATGCTTGCACCAGTCCATAGATGGATCGGTGGAGCTTGCATATTTTGTTAGCACCTTTAGGATTGACAAAACCTTCTGGTTGCATCATATACAACTCTTCTTTAATAAATCCATTAAGGAATGTAGTTTTGTTTATCCATTTGCCATATTTCATAAAATGCGGCAGTTGCTAACATGATTCAGACAGACTTAAGCATAGATGCGAGTGAGAAACTCTCATCGTAGTCAACATCTTGAACTTGTCGAAAACCTTTTTGCGACAATTCTAGCTTTGTAGATAGTGACACTACTATCAACATCCGTCTTCCTCTTGAAGATCCATTTATTCTCAATGACTCGCCGATCATTGGGCAAGTCAATCAAAGTCCATACTTTGTTCTTATACATGGATCTCATCTTTGATTTCATGGCCTCAAGCCATTTTGCGGAATCTGGGCTCATCATCGCTTCCTCATAGTTCGTAGGTTCGACATGGTCTAGTAACATAACCTCCAGAAGAGGATTACCGTACCACTCTGGTGCGGATCTTACTCTGCTTTACCTACGAGGTTTGGTAGTAACTTGATATGAAGTTATATGATCATCATCATCAACTTCCTCACTAATTGGTGTAGGAGTCACAGGAACAGATTTCTGTGATGAACTACTTTCCAATAAGGGAGCAGGTACAGTTACCTCATCCAGTTCTACTTTCCTACCACTCACATCTTTCGAGAGAAACTCCTTCTCTAGAAAGGATCCATACTAAGCAACAAATGTCTTGCCTTCGGATCTGTGATAGAAGGTGTACCCAACTGTCTCCTTTGGGTATCCTATGAAGATACATTTCTCCGATTTGGGTTTGAGCTTATCAGGATGAAACTTTTTCACATAAGCATCACAACCCCAAACTTTAAGAAACGACAACTTTGGTTTCTTGCCAAACCACAGTTCATAAGGCGTCGTCTCAACGGATTTTGATGGTGCCCTATTTAACGTGAATAGATTGGTAAGAGACATCATAGATTGCACTATATCTAATAAAGTACGGTTATGACGTTCGGACACACCATTATGCTGTGGTGTTCCAGGTGGCGTGAGTAGTGAAACTATTTCACATTGTTTTAACTGAAGGCCAAACTCGTAACTAAAATACTCTTCTCCACGATCAAATCGTAGAAACTTTATTTTCTTGTTACGATGATTTTCGCTTCACTCTGAAATTATATGAACTTTTCAAATGTTTCAGACTTCTATTTCATTAAGTAGATATACCCATATCTGCTCAAATCATCTGTGAAGGTCAGAAAATAATGATACCTGCTACGAGCCTCAATATTCATCGGACCACATACATCCATATGTATGATTTCCAACAAATCTGTTGCTCTCTCCATAGTTCCGGAGAACGGCGTTTTAGTCATCTTGCCCATGAGGCACGGTTCGCAAGCATCAAGTGATTCATAATCAAGTGATTCCAAAATCCCATCAGTATGGAGTTTCTTCATGCGCTTTACACCAATATGACCTAAACGGCAGTGCCACAAATAGTTTGCACTATCATTATTAACTTTGCATCTTTTGGCTTCAATATTATGATTATATGTATCACTACGAACGAGATCCAACAAACCATTTTCGTTGGTGTGTATGACCATAGAAGGTTTTTATTCATGTAAACAGAACAACAATTGTTCTCTAACTTTAAATGAATAACCGTATTGCAATAAACATGATCAAATCATATTCATGCTCAATGCAAACACCAAATAACACTTATTTAGTTTCAACACTAATCCCGAAAGTATAGGGAGTGTGCGATGATGATCATATCAATCTTGGAACTACTTCCAACACACATCGTCACCTCTCCTTTTACTAGTCTCTGTTTATTCTGCAACTCCCGTTTTGAGTTACTACTCTTAGCAACTGAACCAGTATCGAATACCGAGGGGTTGCTATAAACACTAGTAAAGTACACATCAATAACATGTATATCCAATATACCTTTGTTCACTTTGCCATCCTTCTTATCCACCAAATAATTGGGGTAGTTCCGCTTCCAGTGACCAGTCCCTTTGCAGTAGAAGCACTTAGTCTCAGGCTTAGGACCAGACTTAGGCTTCTTCACTTGAGCAGCAACTTGCTTGCCGTTCTACTTGAAGTTCGCCTTCTATCCCTTTGCCCTTTTCTTGAAACTAGTGGTCTTGTTAACCATCAACACTTGATGTTTTTCTTGATTTCTACCTTCGTCGATTTCAGCATCACGAAGAGCTTGGGAATTACTTTCGTCATCCCTTGCATACTATAGTTCATCACGAAGTTCTACTAACTTGGTGATGGTGACTAGAGAATTCTGTCAATCACTATTTTATCTGGAAGATTAACTCCCACTTGATTCAAGCGATTGTAGTACCCAGACAATATGAGCACATGCTCACTAGTTGAGCGATTCTCCTCCATCTTTTAGCTATAGAACTTGTTGGAGACTTCATATCTCTCAACTCGGGTATTTGCTTGAAATATTAACTTCAACTCCTGGAACATCTCATATGGTCCATGACGTTCAAAACGTCTTTGAAGTCCCGATTCTAAGCCGTTAAGCATGGTGCACTAAACTATCAAGTAGTCATCATATTGAGCTAGCCAAACGTTCATAACGTCTGCATCTGCTCCTGCAATAGGTCTGTCACCTAGCGGTGCATCAAGGACATAATTTTTCTGTGCAGCAATGAGGATAATCCTCAGATCACGGATCCAATCCGCATCTTTGCTACTAACATCTTTCAACATAATTTTTCTCTAGGAACATATCAAAAATAAACAGGGAATCAACAACGCGAGCTATTGATCTACAACATAATTTGCAAAATACTATCAGGACTAAGTTCATGATAAATTTAAGTTCAATTAATCATATTACTTAAGAACTCCCACTTAGATAGACATCTCTCTAATCATCTAAGTGATTACGTGATCCAAAGCAACTAAACCATGTCCGATTAACACGTGAGATGGAGTAGTTTCAATGGTGAACATCGCTATGTTGATCATATCTACTATATGATTCACGCTCGACCTTTCGGTCTCTGTGTTCCGAGGCCATATCTGTACATATGCTAGGCTCGTCAAGTTTAACCTGAGTATTCCACGTGTGCAACTGTTTTGCACCCGTTGTATTTGAACGTAGAGCCTATCACACCCGATTAACACATGGTGTCTCAGCACGAAGAACTTTCGCAACGGTGCATACTCAGGGAGAACACTTTTGTCTTGAAATTTTAGTGAGAGATCATCTTATAATGCTACCGTCAAACAAAGCAAGATAAGATGCATAACGGATTAACATCACATGCAATCAATATAAGTGATATGATATGGCCATCATCATCTTGTGCTTGTGATCTCCATCTCCGAAGCACCGTGCTCGTGATCTCCATCTCCGAAGCACCGTCATGATCACCATCGTCACCGGCGCGACACCTTGATCTCCATCGTAGCATCGTTGTCGTCTCGCCAACTTATTGCTTTTACGACTATCGCTACCGCTTAGTGATAAAGTAAAACTATTACATGGCGATTGCATCTCATACAATAAAGCGACAACCATATGGCTCCTGCCAGTTGCCGATAACTCGGTTACAAAACATGATCATCTCATACAACACATTATATCACATCATGTCTTGACCATATCACATCACAACATGCCCTGCAAAAACAAGTTAGACGTCCTCTACTTTGTTGTTGCATGTTTTACGTGGCTGCTACGGGCTTAGCAAGAACTGTTCTTACCTACGCATCAAAACCACAACGATAGTTTGTCAAGTTGGTGCTGTTTTAACCTTCGCAAGGACCGGGCGTAGCCACACTCGGTTCAACTAAAGTGAGAGAGAGAGACACCCGCCAGTCACCTTTAAGCAACGAGTGCTCCGAACGGTGAAACCAGTCTCGCGTAAGCGTACGCGTAATGTCGGTCCGGGCCGCTTCATCTCACAATACCGCTGAACCAAAGTATGACATGCTGGTAAGCAGTATGACTTATATCTCCCACAACTCACTTGTGTTCTACTCGTGCATAGCATCAACGCATAAAACCTGGCTCGGATGCCACTGTTGGGGAACGTAGTAATTTCAAAAAAATTTCCTACGCACACGCAAGATCATGGTGATGCATAGCAACGAGAGGGGAGAGTGTTGTCCACGTACCCTCGTAGACCGACAGCAGAAGCGTTATCACAACGCGGTTGATGTAGTCGTACGTCTTCACGATCCGACCGATCAAGTACCGAACGTACGGCACCTCCGAGTTCTACACACGTTCAGCTTGATGACGTCCCTCGAACTCCGATCCAGCCGAGTGTTGAGGGAGAGTTTCGTCAGCACGACGGCGTGGTGACGATGATGATGTTCCACCGACGTAGGGCTTCGCCTAAGCTCCGCAACGGTATTATCGAGGTGTAATTTGGTGGAGGGGGGCACCGCACACGGCTAAGAGATCTCAAGGATCAATTGTTGTGTCTATGGGGTGCCCCCCTGCCCCCGTATATAAAGGAGCAAGGAGGAGGCAGCCGGCCAAGGGAAGAGGCGCGCCAAAAGGGGGGGAGTCCTACTCCCACCGGGAGTAGGACTCCTCCTTTCCTTGTGGGAGTAGGAGAAGGGAAGGGGGAAGGAGAAAGAAGGAAGGGGGCGCCCCCCCTCCCTAGTCCAATTCGGACTAGCCCATGGGGAGGGGTGCGGCCACCCTTTGGGGTCTTTCTCTCCTTTCCCGTATGGCCCATTAAGGCCCAATACGAATTCCCGTAACTCTCCGGTACTCCAAAAAATACCCGAATCACTCGGAACCTTTCCGAAGTCCGAATATAGTCATCCAACATATCGATCTTTACGTCTCGGCCATTTCGAGACTCCTCGTCATGTCCTCGATCTCATCCGGGACTCCGAACTCCTTCGGTACATCAAAACTCAATAAAACTGTCATCGTAACGTTAAGCGTGCGGACCCTTCGGGTTCGAGAACTATATAGACATGACCGAGACACCTCTCCGGTCAATAACCAATAGCGGGACCTGGATGCCCATATTGGCTCCCACATATTCTACGAAGATCTTTATCGGTCAGACCGCATAACAACATACGTTGTTCCCTTTGTCATCGGTATGTTACTTGCCCGAGATTCGACCGTCGGTATCTCGATGCCTAGTTCAATCTCGTTACTGGCAAGTCTCTTTACTCGTTCCGTAATACATCATCCCGTAACTAACTCATTAGTCACAATGCTTGCAAGGCTTATAGTGATGTGCATTACCGAGTGGGCCCAGAGATACCTCTCCGACAATCGGAGTGACAAATCCTAATCTCGAAATACGCCAACCCAACAAGTACCTTTGGAGACACCTGTAGAGCACCTTTATAATCACCCAGTTACGTTGTGACGTTTGGTAGCACACAAAGTGTTCCTACGGTAAACGGGAGTTGCATAATCTCATAGTCATAGGAACATGTATAAGTCATGAAGAAAGCAATAGCAACATACTAAACGATTGGGTGCTAAGCTAACGTAATGGGTCATGTCAATCACATCATTCTCCTAATGAGGTGATCCCGTTAATCAAATGACAACTCATGTCTATGGCTAGGAAACATAACCATCTTTGATTAACGAGCTAGTCAAGTAGAGGCATACTAGTGACACTCTGTTTGTCTATGTATTCACACATGTATTATGTTTCCGGTTAATACAATTCTAGCATGAATAATAAACATTTATCATGATATAAGGAAATATATAATACTTTATTATTGCCTCTAGGGCATATTTCCTTCAACAAGGACCCGCTTGATTACTATCAACTCATATGCTTCTCCCCCTTTTGTCAGTAAGGACCAAAAAGGTTTGAATACATAGAGCGCCTACTCGTCCCCATGAGGAGCAGGTGAAGCAGCAGGGTCGGCGTTGAGGTCCGTTGGTGCAGAAGAACTTGGTGCAGTGTTAATTTGAGGCAAAGTTGTAGCTGGTGAAGTAGCATCGTCTTGGTCATCAATGACTCTGGCATTAATGGTTGCCGCTGTGGATGAGTAGTCAGAGTCTTCGAGTGAGGGTGTTCGACGCAAGACAGCATTCCTGGGAGGAGTGGAATCAAACTTGAATCTCTTTGTGAAGCCATCTTGTTGAAGATCATCTTCAGAGCTCATCAATGTCAGACTCTTCCACGACCGCCGACAGGTTTCATGAGTGACAAATGTATTCTTGGTGGCAAGGTTGCAAATGCGATTAACATCCACCAAGAGGCTTCGCATCTGATGCTTCAGCCAGTCGTGATGCTTATCCTATTTTTGATGCAGGGCAACGAGAAGCTCTCGGTCATTGAGAACACGAGACCGCTTTCGAGGCCTTTGAGCAATTGTGCTTTCAGTGGCTTCAGTATGTGCACGATGAGGTGCGCGTGTATTGCCAGCCAAAGGTTAAACACGAGTAGCAGCAAGAACTCCTTCAATGGGCTGAGTGAAACTTTGGTGATCGGTGTTGTGAAGATAAATTGGCTCCTTGGCAGGCTCTGGGTAGATGGCTTCGACGAACAAATCAACTTCTGGCAAGAATATGAGATGATTGCGTGTAGAAGGCTGATAGTTGACAGCAGAATGAAGCTTGATGAGGCGCGTTACCCACAGAGCATAAAACTTCAGACCAAATAGATCAGAGCCAGATGCAGCCAGTTGCCTGATGAAGAAGTCTTGAGCATTGAAACTGATGCCATTGAAGATAGAGAAAACCAATGTCTTCATTGCTCCTTCAAGCTTTGCTGCAGGAGAATGTCCTTTGACGGGCCATAGAGTTCGCCTGATGATATGATAAATAGTGCAGGGCAGATACTCTAGGTCTTCAACAAAGAATTCCTTAGGATATTCAGCGTCTTGGGGCAGTGGCTTCATCATGCTCAGCATTTGGCTCATGTTTGGCTCGGGCTTTTGGAAGATGCTCTCCAAAGCATTGTGGTGAAGTTGACAACCAGGTTCATAGAGTTCACCTGGAGTGGGCAAGGCAGTGAGCTCAATGGTATCAAGAGCTTTGGCTTCGTGGTGTACATTGCTTGTCATCCACTCAAGGATCCATGTCTTCGGATCCCTGTTGTAACCGCGAATGTGGAGGGTGGCATAGAATTGTAACAGAAGCTCTTCATTCCAATGTTATTTGTCTGTCACGAATTGGAGAAGGCTAGCATCTCTAAAACAGTCAAGGGCTTCTTCCAAGCATGGCAGGCCAGCAATGGCTTCGCAGTCTAGACGCATATGGGGAAAGATGCGCCCTTGATCGTAAAGAACACAAGAGTAGTAACTGCGCTGTTGATAGCTCCAGAACCGATCAGATGAAATTCTTGGCTTTGAGTATGGGTTCTTGTCACTGTCAAATAAGGTGTTATGTGCAATGAAGCCATTCACATTAAACAATCCTGGTGAAGTTGTTGTACCTGGAAACCTTGGCAGCCTGGGCTTTGGCTTCTGGACCTGAGGCCGGTGCTCCACATGATAATCAAATTGTGGTCCGGGAGCAGGAGGAGGAACCAGAATAGGCCAACGAACCATGACAGGTTGGCCGCGATCAAATGTCAGCTCAATTGTGTGAGGCCTTGGAGGTGGTACAGGAGCGTCGGCATTGACATGGGCTTGAAGCTGCACAATGGTTTCAGGTCCAACATTGGCTTCAGGTGTAGCATTGGCTTCAGGCACCGTATTCACTTCAGGCGCCACATTAGCTTCAGCCATGACAACGTCATTGGCTTCAGTATTGGTGTTGGTGGCCGCCTCAGTATTATAAACATCCACTTGAGTATCTGAAGGGTCGGACACGTTCTACTCTAGAACAGCTTCTTGGTTGGTAGGGGGTGTGGCAACATGCTCTTCTTCTTGACGGGGTTCTTCTTGATCATCGGCAGATGCAGCCGGAATGTCTTCAGCAGCTTTGGCTTCAGACTCAGAGTCGTTCACATTCCGAGTGGCGTCAGGAAACACTTGTCGTGCCACTGAGTTGTGGTGCTCATCTCCTTCTGGAACGCTCGACAGAGTGACTTGTGGCCTTGGTCCTTTGCGAAGCCTACGATATGCGGGTGACGCTTTTGGAGAGGGAGTTGGCTGGAGCACATAGTTGTCATCGTCAAGCACCGGAGTGGTGACATGAGGTGGGGGAGTACTTGGTGAGTCTTCTTGACGAGGGGAATCTTGAGGGTGATCAGCCCATGAATCATCCTGAGCAATTGGCGTCAGAGGACGACCAATGCTGATGAGTTCGCTGTTCGTGAGAACGGGCGATGATACCATTTGGTGCTCAATCTGAGGAAGGACTTCATCATCATTTACATTGTCTTGGGGACCAATGTCTTCAGCTGCGTTGGGGTCAACAGCTGGAATGTCTTCAGCTTCAGGAGCCTCTGTCGTAGCAGTGAACTATTAACTGACGCTCTCGGTGTTCTGACGCAAGACAAGCAACTGAGATTGGCTCGACGACAAGGGGCTCTGTGTGAGCAGCCCGATCTCTCTTCTTTGTCTTTCTCTTCTTGGTCGGTGGAGCATCGTCAGTGGTGTTCTTGTTCTTGCGCTTTCGGTCTTCGGCTTCGGCTGCCCTTGTTTTCTTAAGTTTCGAAGCTACTTTGGGGATCTTAGGCTTCATGCCTGTCATGCTGGCAGGGAAGACAATGCGAGGTTCTTCTTGCCTGGATGCTTCAGCTTGGGCCACAGCGGGCTTCTTCTTCATCTTGGCAGCCATCTTGGGGTCAATGCCTGGACGCCCAAGAGCTTTGCGCTTTTCAGCTTCGTTGTGAACTTGCACACACTTGTTGGCGGAGAGCTTCATCTGTTCCCTTGATCCTTTTGTTGCTTCACGTTTCTGTTGAAACTGCTCTTTGAGCTCATGTAGCATCTGCTTGAAGCGTTTGACATCCTCCACACTGAGATTGGCCACGTTCTTCTTAAATTGAGCTTTCTCGTGATCAATCTTGTGCTTCAGTTCGACAATCTTCTGGGCCAGAGCTAGCTCATTTGCAATGGCACTATGGAAAGAGACACTGATGCCAATTGGAAGCTGAAGGTCATCAATACTGAGGTCTGGGTTGTCAAACCACTCATCGATGAAGTTATTTAAGATGTCCACATCAAAGAGGGGCAGATCGTTGAAGATCTCTACCTCTTGCTTGCTCTTTATCAGCAGCTCTAGAGCATCATCGCCAAGATCTTCGTCACATGACAGATCAATGGCTTCGTTCTCATTCCTCAGAATGGCAGCTGGGGTCAGTGCTTGACCAGAAATCTGGATGGACTTCTTCTTATTCTCGGTCTTCTTGGAGATGCGAGAGAGATCTTCAGACTGCACACTGGCTTCAGGAGGTGCAGTGGCCAGAGGCTTCGCACGCGAAGTTTTAGGTGCAATGGAGGGCTTTGAAGCCTTGGGTTTCTTCTGCTTCTGTGGTTTTGGTAGAGCAGGCGCTTCATCAGAATCAGCGCCATCTGCAGAGTGCTCCATGGCTGCCCCCTGAACTGCAATGTGTGTGATGAGACCTTCGAGGATGTAGAAGGGCCCGATGACATTGGGTTCAGCATCACGTGTGCCATCGGCCCGAGGAGCAGGTGGACCGGGGTTGAAGTCGAGTCCAAATGCTTTCTTGTTTTTCACAGCGGAGTCCTTGGCAAACTTGTAGTTTTGCTTGAACAGATTGTCTTCACGACACCATAGCAGAGAAGATGGGTCAGCATTCTCTGGTTGTGGTCCGCGAACCATACAAGGATAGAAGCCTTGAGCAATGGCTTCGGACTTGGACTTGGGTTGAAGATTTTTGTATAAGATATCTCCCCAAGGTTTCTTGATGGCATTCTTCTCAGCATACTCAGCAGTGACGAATCTGTATTTGTACCATTCCTCTGCCCAATATCTTCGAATCCACTAGACTCGAGTCTTGCATTCACCATAGGTTTCTTCTGGATCAGTCTTGTACATTTCATACAGATCAGGTGGCAAATCTTTGGAAGTATTCCCACGGTGCTGTCTGCCACCCTTTCTAGCTGACTTTTCTGTGACTGAATGGCTTCAAAACTTGCAAAGGCTTCTGTCTGCTGGTCAGACAGGAACTGGCTTCAGGACAATTAATATGACACTGTAAGAATTCTGCAAATGAATGCAGACTATGAGAACCAAGGGATTCTCCCACGGACATGTACCTGTGACAGCATTAGAGATGCGAGGGAAGGGGAAGAGGTCATATGCATTCTCAGAAGATTTTGAAGATAAATTAGTTTTGAATACATTGACCTCATAGCGCGAAGACATTCACTTATGTGTTGAGAGTTGGTTCCAGATTTGTACGAATCCAAGAATAGGTACAAGTGAGGAATCTAACTATGTGTGAAGCATAAGTGAATATACTAGGCAGGTTATGAGATGTAGAACAGGATAGATCCAAATTTGTAGCCACATAAACCACTTTTGGTGGAGAAGGATGAACCTATCGGATCAAAAAGGCAGTAAAAGTAAGATTTAATTACCACACGAAGAACTGCTAGACGGAGTAGAGAGGAGGCCGAGCAGTTCGATCTTCCGTGCCCTAACTTGGCGAAGGAAGACACCTACGGCGGCGGCGGAGAAGACGAGGTCCGCGGCCGGCGTGAGGACGGCGTCGGTGAGGTTGCGGCAGCTAAGCGCTTCGTCGCCGGCGTCGTCAGGAGCTAGCGGTGGCGCTAGGGTTTGTGCGAGGTGGAGAGGTGGAAGAAATATTTTGACCGCAATGAGATGTGTATTTATAAAAGAAAGGGACAGCACAGTGCAATTACGCAGGTGCCCCTGGCGGTTAACATCTGAGGGACACGTGGCAAACATGCAACACATTGGAAGTTGTTCCATGTTCCCACACACGCCTGGACTGTCGGGTGGTCGTTCCGGCTCCTCCGGGTTTCAGGCAATAAGGATTTAGCATTTAAAACAGATTCAATTTTGTCTCTGTATCTTCTGCTGACAAGGACGCAGAGAAGACATTCGACGGTTCCAATAGAATGCATATGATTTGGAAAGATAGAATTTGAGGTAGAAGCATAGAGGAGGTTAGGGTCCGATCACATTCACTTAGTCCAAGAGATTCAAACGAGAAGACATAGCTATAAGTGAATGATGTAGAGGACAGAACACAAATATATATATATATGAGTAAGACCAAATCAACAGAGTGAATATCAACACGAAGACAAATCAATGTTGAAGATAAATTAAATGCAAAGACTTAGCAAATGTAACACCAAATGAAGCACTCCAAACAAAAGTTTGGTGGTGGTGTTACCCACCATATAGGAAGTATTAGACCCAGACACGGCGCACAATTATCGTGGCGCTCCGAAGTCAAATTATGCATTAATGTATTCACACTTAGAATGTATGTCTTCATTGATTGAAGATATACATTACTTCGTGTGTTGCACATCTAAGTCATCAATATGCATAAGTGTTAGGATGTGTGCCTAATCACAGGACATTTGAGGATTCCAAGATATTTAGCTCACACCGCAACTTGCAAAACCTTTTCTCATCCAAGGGCTTTGTGAAGATATCTGCCAATTGCTCTTCAGTGTTGACGTGAATGATATCAATATCTTCCTTCATAACGTGATCACTGAGGAAGTGATGATGAATTTCAATGTGCTTTGTCTTCGAGTGCTGAACTGGGTTGTTGGCAATCTTGATGGCGCTTTCATTGTCGCAGTAGAGTGGTACTTGCTTCAGATGGATGCCATAGTCCTTGAGAGTTTGCTTCATCCATAGAAGCTGAGCGCAGCAAGATCCAGCAGCAATGTATTCAGATTCAGCAGTGGAGAGAGATACACAGTTCTGCTTCTTTGAAGACCAACAGACAAGTGATCGACCAAGAAAGTGACATGTGCCTGATGTAGACTTGCGATCCACCTTGTCACCAGCATAATCAGCATCCGAGAATCCAACTAGATCAAACTCTGAGCCCTTTGGATACCATAATCCTAGTGTTGGGGTGTAAGCCAAATATCGAAGAATTCGCTTCACAGCTAAGTGATGCGATTCCTTTGGTGCCGCTTGGAATCAAGCACACATGCAAACACTAAGCATGATATCTGGCCTAGATGCACATAAATAAAGTAAAGAACCAATCATGGAGCGATATACCTTTTGATCGAACTCTTTACCATTAGCGTCAGGACCCAGATGACTTTTGGTTGGCATTGGCGTCGTGTAACCTTTGCAGTCTTGCATTCCAAACTTCTTCAGGCAGTCTTTCAGGTATTTCTCTTGAGATATAAAGATGTCATTGCTTTGCTGACAAATTTGAAGACCTAGGAAGAACTTCAGCTCACCCATCATGGACATCTGATATTGCTCTTGCATCATGTGTCCAAACTCATCACTGTATTTCTGGTTGGTGCAGCCGAAGATAATGTCATCCACATAGATTTGGCACACAAACAGTTCACCATCATATGTCTTCGTTAAGAGTGTGGGATCCAGGGAACCAGGTTTGAAGCCTTTGCTCTTCAGGAAGTCTTTGAGTGTGTCATACCAAGCGCGAGGGGCTTGTTTGAGGCCATATAGTGCCTTGTTTAGCTTGTATACCATATCAGGATGTTTTGGATCTTCAAAGCCAGGTGGTTGTGCAACATACACTTCTTCTTCAATCTTGCCATTGAGAAAGGCACTCTTCACACCCATTTGATACAGAAGGATGTTGTGATGATTTGCATAGGCTAGCAGTATGCGAATGGCTTCAAGCCTAGCCACCGGAGCAAATGTTTCATTGAAGTCAATTCCTTCAACTTGAGTGTATCCTTGAGCAACGAGACGAGCCTTGTTTCTGACAACTTGACCATGCTCATCTTGCTTGTTGCGATATATCCATTTGGTGCCTCTTATGTTGTGCTTGCGAGGATCAGGGCGCTTGACTAATTCCCACACATTGTTCAGCTTGAACTGTTGAAGCTCTTCTTGCATAGCTTGAATCCATTCAGGTTCCATGAAGGCTTCAGCAACTTTCTTGGGTTCATATATTGAGACAGATGCAAAGTGCCCACAGAAATTTGCTAGCTGTGTTGCTCTTGAACGAGTGAGTGGACCAGGTGCATTGATACTGTCAATAATCTTCTCAATATGCACTTCATTAGCGACACGAGGATGGACTAGACGAAGATTTTGCTCTTGCTGATCATTGTCTTCATTTTGAGCATTGTCTTCAGGCTGAGCATTGTCTTCAGGTTGATTAGGTGCAGAAATGATAAGTTCCTCTTCAGCATGTGCTTCAGACGGTATGATCTCTCCAGTTCCCATGAGCTTGATGGATTCACTAGGTGGAACTTCATCTAGCACATTTGGCAGGTGCTCTCTTTGCGAGCCGTTAGTCTCATCGAACCGCACATCCACAGTTTCAACCACTTTGTAGTGAAAGAGGTTGAAGACTCTGTAGGAGTGCGAATCCTTTCCGTAACCAAGCATAAAACCTTCATGTGCTTTCGGTGCAAATTTTGAAGTGTGATGTGGATCCTTGATCCAGCACCTAGCACCAAATACTCTCAAGTAACTGATGTTTGGCTTCTTACCAGTTAGGAGCTCATAGGATGTCTTCTTCAGAAGCTTGTGAAGATAATCATGGTTGATGACATGGCATGCAGTATCAATAGCTTCGGGCCAGAACTTCCTTGGAGTCTTGTATTCATCAAGCATCGTTCGAGCCATCTCAATGAGTGTTCTGTTCTTGCGCTCCACGATGCCATTCTGCTGAGGTGTGTATGGAGCAGAGAACTCATGAGTGATACCCAGCGTATCAAGATAAGTGTCGAGGCCTGTGTTCTTGAACTCTGTGCCGTTGTCACTTCTGGTGTGCTTGATCTTGATGCCATAGTTCGTCATGGCACGATTTGTGAAGCGTCTGAAGACATCCTGCACTTCATTCTTGAATAATCATCCATGTATATCTTGAATATATGCACCCATGTATATCTTGAATAATCATCAACAATGACGAAGCCATAGAGGCAAGCAGTGGTAGTAAGAGTAGAGTAGTGAGTAGGGCCAAATAAGTCCATGTGTAGCAGCTCTAAGGGTTGAGATGTCGTCATGATTGTCTTCGAGGGATGCTTGGCCCTAGTCATCTTTCCAGCTTCGCAGGCACCACACAGATGATCTTTCTTGAACTTGACGCCCTCGATTCCTATGACGTGTTTCTTCTTCGCGAGAGTGTACGGGTTCCTCATGCCAGCATGCCCTATGATACGTCCATTTTGCATCATACTTTTATATCAATATTTATTGCATTACGGGCTGTTATTACATGTTATATATCAATACTTATGGCTATTCTCTCTTATTTTACAAGGTTTACCATGAAGAGGGGGAATGCCGGCAGCTGGAATTCTGGCTGGAAAAGGAGCAAATATTGGAGACCTATTCTGCACATCTCCAAAAGTCCCAAAACTCCACGAAACCTGTTTTTGGAATTTATAAGAATTATTGAGCGGAAGAAATACATCAGGGGGCCCACACCCTGGCCAGGAGGGTGGGGGGCGCGCCCCCCTACTGGGCACGCCCCCTGTCTCCTGGGCCCCCTGGTGGCCCCCAGGTGTCCATCTTCTGCTATATGAAGGCATTTACCCTGAAAAAAATCGTGGGCAAGCTTACGGGATGGAACTCCGCCACCACGAGGTGGAACCTTGGTGGAACCAATCTAGAGCACCAGCAGAGCTGTTATGCCGGGGAAACTTCCCTCCGAGAGGGGGAAATCATCACCATCGTCATCACCAACGATCCTCTCATCGGGAGGGGTCAATCTCCATCAACATCTTCACCAGCACCATCTCCTCTCAAAACCCTAGTTCATCTCTTGTATCCAATCTTGTATCAAAACCACAAATTGGTACCTGTGGGTTGCTAGTAGTGTTGATTACTCCTTGTAGTTGATGCTAGTTGGTTTATTTGGTGGACGATCATATGTTCAGATACTTAATGCATATTAATACTCCTCTGATCATGAACACGAATATGCTTTGTGAGTAGTTACGTTTGTTCCTGAGGACATGGGTGAAGTCTTGCTATTAGTAGTCATGTGAATTTGGTATTCGTTCGATATTTTGATAAGATGTATGTTGTCTTTTCCTCTAGTGGAGTTATGTGAACGTCGACTACATGACACTTCACCATTATTTGGGCCTAGAGGAAGGCATTGGGAAGTAATAAGTAGATGATGGGTTGCTAGAGTGACAGAAGCTTAAACCCTAGTTTATGCGTTGCTTCGTAAGGGGCTGATTTGGATCCACTAGTTTTATGCTATGGTTAGGTTTACCTTAATACTTCTTTTGTAGTTGCGGATGCTTGCAATAGGGGTTAATCATAAGTGGGATACTTGTCCAAGTAAGGGCAGTACCCAAGCACCGGTCCACCCACATATCAAATTATCAAAGTACCGAACGCGAATCATATGAACGTGATGAAAACTAGCTTGACGATAATTCCCATGTGTCCTCGGGAGCTCCTTTCTCATTATTAGAAATTGTCCAGGCTTATCCTTTGCTACATAAAGGATTGAGCCACCTTGCTGCACTTTATTTACTTTCATTGCTTGTTACTTGTTACAATTTATCTTATCACAAAACTATCTAATACCTACAATTTCAGTGCTGGCAGAGAAAACCTTACTGAAAACCGCTTATCATTTCCTTCTGCTCCTCGTTGGGTTCGACACTCTTACTTATCGAAAGGACTATGATAGATCCCCTACACTTGTGGTTCATCAAGACTCTTTTCTGGCGCGTTGCCGGGGAGTGTAGCGCTTTTGGTGAGTGGAACTTGGTAAGGAAACATTTATATAGTGTGCTGAATTATCTGTTACTTGTCACTACGGAAACTAATCCTTTGAGGGGCTTGTTCTGGGTATCTTCACCCCGACCAGAAGACCAAAGAGTTGCTCCTCAACCTACTGAACTTTATGAAAATATTTACTTGGAGATTCCTTCGGGTATGATAGAGAAACTGCTAGCTAATCCATTTGCAGGAGATGGAACATTGCATCCCGATTTACACCTTATTTTTGTGGATGAAGTTTCTGGATTATTTAAGCTTGCAGGTATTCCCGATGATGTTGTTAAGAGGAAGGTCTTCCCTTTATCTTTGAAGGGAGACGCATTGACATGGTATAGGCTATGTGATGATACGGGATCTTGGAATTATAAGCGATTGAAATTGGAATTTCACCAGAAGTTCTATCCTATGCATCTTGTTCATCGTGATCATAATTACATATATAATTTCTGGCCTCGCGAAGGAGAAAGCATCGCTCAAGCTTGGGGGAGGCTTAAATCAATTTTATATTCATGCCCCAATCATGAGCTCTCCTGGGAAATGATTATTCAAAAATTTTATGCTCGGCTTTCTCTCGATAATCGCAACCTGCTCAATACTTCCGGTGCTGGTTCTTATATGCTGAAGACTATTGATTTCAAATGGGACTTATTGGAAAGAATTAAACGCAACTCTGAAGATGGGGTTCCGACGATGGTAAGGAGTCAGGTATGACACCTAAGTTTGATTGTGTTAAATATTTTATGGATACCGATGCTTTTTGTGGATTTAGCGCTAAGTATGGACTTGACTCTGAGATAGTATCTTCTTTCTGTGAATCTTTTGCTACTCACGTTGATCTCCCTAAGGAAAAGTGGTTTAAATATAATCCTCCCACTGAAGTAAAAGTAGTTGCACCTATTATAGTTGAAGAAAAAACTATTACTTATAATGATCCTATTATTCCTACTACTTATGTTGAGAAACCACCTTTTCCTGTTAGGATAAAGGATCATGCTAAAGCTTCAACTGTGGTTCGTAAGAGTAATACTAGAATTTATACACCTCCTGAGCAAATTAAAGTTGAACCTGGTATTTCTATGGTTAAAGATCTCTTGGATGATAATATTGATGGGCATGTTATTTATTTCCGTGATCAAGCTGCTAATATCGCTAAACCCGATGCTAAGATACATAGACCTGTCGTAGGCATGCATGTTATTTCCGTTAAAATAGGAGATCATTGTTATCGTGGCTTATGTGATGTGGGTGCTAGTTCTAGTGCAATACCCTATGACTTATATAAAGAAATTATGCATGATATTGCACCCGCTGAATTAGAGGATATTGATGTTACTATTAAGCTTGCCAATAGAGTTACTATTTCACCAATCAGGATTGTTAGAGATGTTGAAGTTTTGTGCGGGAAGGTTAAATATCCTGCTGATTTTCTTGTTCTTAGTTCCCCGCAAGATGATTTTTGTCCCATTATTTTTGGTAGACCCTTCTTGAATACTGTTAATGCTAAGATTGATTGTGAAAAAGATACTGTCACCATTGGTTTAGATGGTATGTCTCATGAGTTTAATTTTGCTAAGTTTTGTAGACAACCTTGTAATAGTGAATCACCTAGTAAGGATGAGATTATTGGTCTTGCTTCTATTGTCGTGCCTCCTACTGATCCGTTAGAACAATATTTGCTAGACCATGAAAATGATATGTTTATGAATGAAAGAAGGGAGATAGCTGAATTGTTCCTTAAACAGGAACCTATTCTGAAACACAACTTATCTGTTGAAATCCTGGGGGATCCCCCTCCACCCAAGGGTGATCCCGTGTTTGAACTCAAACCATTACCTGATAATCTTAAGTATGCTTATCTTGATGAAAAGAAAGTATATCCTGTTATTATTAGTGCTAACCTTTCAGAGCAGGAAGAAGAAAGATTATTGAAAACTCTGAAGAAGCACCGTGCTGCTATTGGATATACTCTGGATGATCTTAAGGGCATTTGTCCCACTCTATGCCAACACAAAATTAAATTGGAGAAAGATGCCAAACCAGTTAGAGATCATCAACGACAACTAAATCCTAAGATGAAAGAAGTGGTAAGAAAGGAGATACTAAAGCTCCTTGAGGCAGGTATAATTTATCCCGTTGCTGATGGTGAATGGGTGAGCCCTGTCCATTGCGTTCCTAAGAAGGGAGGTATTACTGTTGTTCCTAATGATAAAGATGAATTGATCCCGCAAAGAATTATTACAGGTTATAGGATGGTAATCGATTTCCGTAAATTAAATAAAGCTACTAAGAAAGATCATTACCCTTTACCTTTTATTGATCAAATGCTAGAAAGACTATCCAAACATACACATTTTTGCTTTCTAGATGGTTATTCTGGTTTCTCTCAAATACCTGTGTCAGCGGAAGATCAATCTAAAACTAATTTTACTTGCCCTTTCGGTACTTTTGCTTATAGAAGTATGCCTTTTGGTTTATGTAATGCACCTGCTACCTTTCAAAGATGTATGATGGCTATATTTTCTGACTTTTGTGAAAAGATTTGTGAGGTATTCATGGATGATTTCTCCGTGTATGGATCCTCTTTTGATGATTGCTTGAGCAACTGTGATCGAGTTTTGCAGAGATGTGAAGACACTAGTCTCGTATTGAATTGGGAAAAGTGCCACTTTATGGTTAATGAAGGCATTGTCTTGGGGCACAAGATCTCCGAGAGAGGTATTGAAGTTGATAAAGCTAAAGTTGATGCTATTGAAAAGATGCCATGTCCCAAGGACATAAAAGGTATAAGAAGTTTCCTTGGTCATGCTGGTTTTTATAGGAGGTTCATTAAGGACTTTTCTAAAATCTCTAGGCCTCTGACTAATTTATTGCAAAAAGATATTCCTTTTGTCTTTGATGATCATTGTGTAGAAGCATTTGAAATACTTAAGAAAGCTTTGATCACTGCACCTATTGTTCAGCCACCTGATTGGAATTTACCTTTTGCAATTATGTGTGATGCTAGTGATTATGCTGTAGGTGCTGTTCTAGGGCAAAGAGTTGATAAGAAATTGAATTTTATCCAGTATGCTAGTAAGACTCTTGATACTGCCCAGAGAAACTATGCCACTACTGAAAAAGAACTCTTAGCAGTTGTGTTTGCATGTGATAAGTTTAGACCTTATATTTTTTATTCTAAAGTTACTATTCACACTGATCATGCTGCTATTAAATATCTTATGGAAAAGAAAGATGCTAAACCGAGACTTATTAGATGGGTCCTCTTGCTCCAAGAATTTGATTTGCATATTATTGATAGAAAGGGAGCTGAGAACCCCGTTGCAGACAACTTGTCTAGGTTAGAGAATGTTCTTGATGACCCACTGCCTATTGATGATAGCTTTCCTGATGAACAATTAGCGGTCGTTAATGCTTCTCGTACTGCTCCTTGGTATGCTGATTATGCTAATTACATTGTTGCTAAATTTATTGTTGGAAATATGCCCTAGAGGCAATAATAAATAGGTTATTATTATATTTCCTTGTTCATGATAATCGTTTATTATCCATGCTAGAATTGTATTGATAGGAAACTCAGATACATGTGTGGATACATAGACAACACCATGTCCCTAGTAAGCCTCTAGTTGACTAGCTCGTTGATCAATAGATGGTTACGGTTTCCTGACCATGGACATTGGATGTCGTTGATAACGGGATCACATCATTAGGAGAATGATGTGATGGACAAGACCCAATCCTAAGCCTAGCACAAGATCGTGTAGTTCGTTTGCTCGGAGCTTTTCTAATGTCAAGTATCATTTCCTTAGACCATGAGATTGTGCAACTCCCGGATACCGTAGGAATGCTTTGGGTGTACCAAACGTCACAACGTAACTGGGTGACTATAAAGGTGCACTACAGGTATCTCCGAAAGTGTCTGTTGGGTTGGCACGAATCGAGACTGGGATTTGTCACTCCGTGTAAATGGAGAGGTATCTCTGGGCCCACTCGGTAGGACATCATCATAATGTGCACAATGTGACCAAGGAATTGATCACGGGATGATGTGTTACGGAACGAGTAAAGAGACTTGCCGGTAACGAGATTGAACAAGGTATCGGGATACCGCCGATCGAATCTCGGGCAAGTAACATACCGGTAGACAAAGGGAATTGTATACGGGATTGATTGAATCCTCGACATCATGGTTCATCCGATGAGATCATCGAGGAGCATGTGGGAGCCAACATGGGTATCCAGATCCCGCTGTTGGTTATTGACCGGAGAGTCGTCTCGGTCATGTCTGCCTGTCTCCCGAACCCGTAGGGTCTACACACTTAAGGTTCGGTGACGCTAGGGTTATAGAGATATTAGTATGCGGTAACCTAAAAGTTGTTCGGAGTCCCGGATGAGATCCCGGACGTCACGAGGAGTTCCGGAATGGTCCGGAGGTAAAGATTTATATATGGGAAGTCTTATTTTGGTCGCCGGAAAAGTTTCGCACTTTATCGGTATTGTACCGGGAGTGCCGAAAGGGGTCCGGGGGTCCACCAAGGGGGTCCACCAGCCCCGGGGGGCACATGGGCTGTAGGGGGTGCGCCTTGGCCTATATGGGCCAAGGGCACCAGCCCCAAGAGGCCCATGCGCCAAGAGATAAGAAAAAGGGAGAGTCCTAAAGGGGGAAGGCACCTCCAAGGTGCCTTGGGGAGGAAGGACTCCTCCCTGGCCGCACCCTTCCTTGGATGAAGGGCCAAGGCTGCGCCCCCCCCCCCTCTCCCTTGGCCCTATATATAGTGGGGGGGAGGGAGGGGAGCAATATCTAAGCCCTGGCGCCTCCCTCTCCCTCCCGTGACACCTCTTCCTCCCCGCTTGCGCTTGGCGAAGCCCTGCCGGGATCCCGCTACTTCCACCACCACGCCGTCGTGCTGCTGGATCTCCATCAACCTCTCCTCCCCCCTTGCTGGATCAAGAAGGAGGAGACGTCGCTGCTCCGTACGTGTGTTGAACGCGGAGGTGCCGTCCGTTCGGCGCTAGGATCATCGGTGATTTGGATCACGACGAGTACGACTCCATCAACCCCGTTCTCTTGAACACTTCCGCTCGCGATCTACAAGGGTATGTAGATGCACTCCTTCCCTCTCGTTGCTAGTGAACTCCATAGATTGATCTTGGTGATGCGTAGAAAATTTTGAATTTCTGCTACGTTCCCCAACAGTGGCATCATGAGCCAGGTTTATGCGTAGTTTCTATGCACGAGTAGAACACAAAGTAGTTGTGGGCGTAGATGTTGCCAATTCTTCTTGCCATTACTAGTCTTATCTTGTTTCGGCGGCATTGTGGGATGAAGCGGCCTGGACCGACCTTACACGTACGCTTACGTGAGACACGTTCCACCGACTGACATGCACTAGTTGCATAAGGTGGCTAGCGGGTGTCTGTCTCTCCCACTTTAGTCGGAACGGATTCGATGAAAAGGGTCCTTATGAAGGGTAAATATAAATTGGCATATCACATTGTGGTTTTACGAAGGTAAGAAACGTTCTTGCTAGAAACCTATACAAGCCACGTAAAAACTTGCAACAACAATTAGAGGACGTCTAACTTGTTTTTGCAGCTTGTGCTATGTGATGTGATATGGCCAGAAGATGTGATGAATGATATATGTGATGTATGAGATTGATCATATTCTTGTAATAGGAATCACGACTTGCATGTCGATGAGTATGACAACCGGCAGGAGCCATAGGAGTTGTCTTTATTTTTTGTATGACCTGCGTGTCATTGAATAACGCCATGTAAATTACTTTACTTTATTGCTAAGCGCGTTAGCCATAGAAGTAGAAGTAATCGTTGGCGTGACAACTTCATAAAGACACAATGATGGAGATCATGATGATGGAGATCATGGTGTCATGCCGGTGACGAAGATGATCATGGTGCCCCGAAGATGGAGATCAAAGGAGCAGAATGATATTGGCCATATCATGTCACTATTTGATTGCATGTGATGTTTATCATGTTATGCATCTTATTTGCTTAGAACGACGGTAGTAAGTAAGATGATCCCTCACTAAAATTTCAAGAGACGTGTTCCCCCTAACTGTGCACCGTTGCGAAGGTTCGTTGTTTCGAAGCACCACGTGATGATCGGGTGTGATAGATTCTAACGTTCGAATACAACGGGTGTTGACGAGCCTAGCATGTACAGACATGGCCTCGGAACACATGCGAAACACTTAGGTTGACTTGACGAGCCTAGCATGTACAGACATGGCCTCGGAACACAAGAGACCGAAAGGTCGAACATGAGTCGTATAGTAGATACGATCAACATGGAGATGTTCACCGATGATGACTAGTCCGTCTCACGTGATGATCGGACACGGCCTAGTTTGACTCGGATCATGTATCACTTAGATGACTAGAGGGATGTCTATCTGAGTGGGGGTTCAATAATCAGATGAACTTCATTATCATGAACATAGTCAAAAGGTCTTTGCGAATTATGTCATACGTTTTAGTTCTACTGTTTAAGATATGTTCCTAGAGAAAATTTAGTTGAAAGTTGGTAGTAGCAATTATGCGGACTGGGTCCGTAAACTGAGGATTGTCCTCATTGCTGCACAGAAGGCTTATGTCCTTAATGCACCGCTCGGTGTGCTGAACCTCAGCGTCGTCTGTAGATGTTATGAAACATCTGACATACACGTTTTGATGACTACGTGATAGTTCAGTGCGTAATGCTAACGGTTTAGAATTGTGGCACCAGAGACGTTTTTGAAACGTCGCAGAACATGTGAGATGTTCCGAAGACTGAAATTGGGATTTTAGACTAGTGCCCACGTCAAGAGGTATGAGACCTCTGACAAGTTTCTTAAGCCTGCAAACTAAGGGAGAAAAGCTCAATCGTTGAGCATGTGCTCAGATTGTCTGAGTACTACAATCACTTGAATCGAGTGGGAGTTAATCTTCCAGATGAGATAGTGATGGTTCTCCATAATCACTGCCACCAAGCTATTAGAGCTTCGTGATGAACTATAAATATCAAGGATAGATGATGATCCTTGAGCAACTCGCGATGTTTGACACCGCGAAAGTACAAATCAAGAAGGAGCATCAATTGTTGATGGTTAGTAAAACCACTAGTTTCTAGAAGGGCAAGGTGTGACACCCAAATTTTTGGCCTTGTTTTGTTTATTAAAATATTGCCAGGAAATAAAACTTTTCCAATTGTCAAGTTTTACCTTTCGTGATTTTGGATTTTTGCCTCTAGTGGGAAAAACCTTCAAAGGTATTGTTGGACTTGATTCCTCTCTATAATAAAACCATTATTTATCAGTGGATTCAAATGTTGCAGGATTTATTTATTCAAAAAGCTTTCTTTCTTTAAAATGATTCCTTTTGCATTTGGGGCCTATTTGCACTACAACCATTTGATAAATGCTTCTAAAAATTCCACCAAAATTTGGGGATGTCATGTGATGTTCCCACATCACTTTTATGCAAAATTATCTTCTGGCCATTGGAGATTTTGAGCTCTACACCAATTTTTCCAATCTGGTCCAGTAGGTATTTTTGTACTGCAACCCATTTAAGTATTTCTTCAAAAAAAATTCCAAGTGTTTGGAGATGACAGTGGAAGCATACAATTCATCTTCAAGCAAAAACCCAATGATGTTCTTTGAAAAATTTGAGTGGATCAACCTCTTTTGCATTCTGGTCCAATTTGGTGATTTGTACTACAACCATATTTTTCCTTGCCCTAATGACCCTGAGCTTTTTCCTACTTGTAGCCCTTCTTACCAAACTCTTAAGTCCAGGAGATTGGGCTCATTGGAGGTTTTAAAGTGCATGTTCTAAACCCTTCTTCTTTCTGTCCAAAACTGGAGTTTTGCAAAACTTGCACTATCAACTTTCTGCCATTGCCAAACTAACCTTGCCATCATCTCCTGCACCTTAAGAGACACTGATCTGGAGATTGTGGCCACTCCAAGAATTGCCTAAGTGCACTTGGCATTCTGTCGAACACCTGGAGTGCACAGCCACTTTTGGCAAGCTTTCTGATTTGCACTGTGGACTTGAACCCCTGGCCTTTCCTCCTTGTCCACTAAGTGTCTTGCTTCCCCCACCGTCATCCTGTGCAGTGCCAGCCCCACCCCCGAGCTCTAGAGCGCGCTGGCATTGTGTCGAACAGGTGCCGTGCGTGCTCTAGGCGCGCCCAGAGCGCACGTTTTGCACGCGCGCGCACTACGCCGACACGCCGCACTGCTGCGCTCGACGCGACCCGACCCTGGCTCCCTCTGCATCGCTGAGCCGCGCACTAGCCGCCCCCCCTGCTCCACGATCCCTCTGGCGTCCTGCTGCGCCGCTGGCCGCGCCCTTGGCGGCACGCCGGCGTCGGCAGTAGATTCCGCCGCGGACGGCGCCGCCCAAGCCACCAGCGCGCGCCAGCTGCCCCAGGAATCGCTTGTGCCTATCCTCCTGCCTGTCGGAACGCTCTCGTCGCCGCCGCGATGCCCTGCAACTACAGCAACGGCTGTCGCCGGCGACCTTATCTTCTGCCGCCGCGGAGCCAGCCTCGCCACGCTATATAAAGGGTCCCCGAGCCCCTCCGAGCACTCACGCGACATCAGACACTCCCCGTAGAGCTCCCCTAGCAGTAGATCGACCTGTAGTGGCCGTCTCCCTCAACTCCGGCCAGCTCGGCCGCCGCTAATCCCTAGCGCGATTCGTCGCCGCCGGCCACCCTTTCGCCCATCTAGCGCCACCAGAAGCTTCCTCGTAGTCTTGCGGAGCTGCCCAGCTACCCAACTGCGGTCGGAGACAACCGGAGCACCTAAGTCACTTCACCACCGTAGCCTCCCTCCGCCGCGAAGCTCGCCGCCGGCGATTCCTGCCACCTCCTTCGACCCAGCAACCACCCCGAGGACCGCCTCGGTCTAGCCGTTCCATTCCCGCCCGCACATGCCCGTGAGGAGCCGCCGTTCGTCGCCGGCGATCGCCGGAGCCCCGCGCCGGTCGGGCACAGATAAAGGGAGGGAGAGGGAGACCGGTCAAACCTGACCAGTGGGCCCCCTGGACCCACTGTCAGTGACCCGCGCAGCGCCCTCTCTCTGTTTAAGTGGAGGCGCAAACCCCCGCGTACGTCTCTCTGCTGCGAAAGCGTATTTCTGTTGAAACATTTTCCTTTTTTCTGGTTTTATTTAAAAACAGAGTTGACCAAACTTTGACTGGCTATAACTTTTAAAATAAAACTCCAAATGAGTTGATTCTTTTTCCTACCTCTCTCAAATTTCATCTAGTTTATTTTAAGATTTATTTCAAAAATATTTGAGATAGGTTTTGGTACTGTGTTTGAAATATTTGTATTTGTGTATTTTGCAAAATAGGAATTTTTGGAGGAAGAGGAAAGCTTCCACTAAGTGCATCCTTTGCATACTTTTGAAGGCAAGCATTTCTGAACTCTGGCATAATTTTTGTTGTGGTGTTTTGATGCGATCATAGCACCTTTTGACTTGGAGTATATGTGACAGTTTATGTATCGATGTAGTCTCGTGCATGAGTGCACTTTGGAGTTGTTTTGTGATCAACAATGGATGCACTACTGATTGGATCACCCTCGTGAGCTTCTCTTGCACACCGGTAGGAAGCGGGAAAGTCGTGGTCTTGGGTAGACACGAGCTTGTCCCTAATCCCTCGTTGTGACGAGTATGCCCGGCATAGCATGGTAAGGCTCGAGGAGTGGTGATTTATTTCACTAGTGGTAATATTGTTGGTGGATACTTGGATCACCTGAGTCGGCTGTAGACCGAGTCTTATTCAGTAGCTTCCTTTTGTCGGTACCACCACTTGTCCCTGCAGGGGACAGGGTATGGTTCAGTAGGTTGTCAACCCCTTTCCAAAGCACACACCGTACAGAGAGGCCGTGATGAAGGTCCCGTGGCCACGGATTAAAGCCTGTCATTCGGTCCGGGGGCATGGGTGTTTCGGTTGTAGCCGAAGGGGATAGCTTCCCCAGTTTGCGCGCGGTATAAATTTTGTGATACCATGCTACGTCGAGGTTGTAGCCTCCCCACTTAGAGTTTTGCTTGGCAGGTGTCGTGGGTGATTCCAGACACTGGTGAGTTGAGCTGGTGTGTGCAGGTCAGGCGTGTTTTCAGTCAAAAGACCGTAAACGGAATTAGTCCCGAGGGACTGAGTAATCCCGTTACTCGTGGAAATGGTACTCCCTCTGCAGAGGACATATCCTGTTGGACAGTCGTGTTCTTGAGTAAGAACCACAATCTGGGTTAAATCTTGATAACGGTATTCGGATGGAGAACGGTTTAACTAGAGCTCAGTAACGGTATTCGGATGGAGATACGACTTGACTGAATTATCGGTTTTCGGATGGAGAAACGACTGCGCTAAATATTGTTTATGTTTATGGCACCTTTGGATTATGATCTTTATTATTATGGACTAACCATTTATATTATGTATATTATTGAGTATCCCTGGGACGGTTCTACCTCCTGGATATTCACTGTGATTATCCTTTTATAAGCCCTTTATGTGGTGTCGCTCAGACGCCCGACTGCGGCATTATTTTATTTCTGCATTTTCCGCTCGAGGAGTCTTTCAGACACTCGTTTGGCACCAGTATTACTATTCTGCATTTTCCGCTCGAGGAGTCATTCAGACACTCGCTTGGCACCCAGTATTTTATTTTAGTATATTCTTATCCATATGTATGCATCATGGCTTCTCGTATATTTTTGTGACGGATGTACGATCATCTATTAAATCTGGAGTATGTTGGATATATTATACCCGTGTTCTTAATGTTTGCGAGTACATTCAAACGTACTCACTGGCTTGTCCCTGGCTATCGTCTTGGCCAGATTCCTTGCTTGGAGATAAGCATCGCGGTGAAAACCTCGGAATCCACGCGTTGACATTTGCAGCCTCGCGAAGATAGGAGTTATCCTGGTCAGCTGTTCTTGTGGAAAATGGAGTCCCATAGACGCAGATGTTTCCAACCGCTTCCGCCCTCAACCATTAGAAACCAAGTGTTGTACTCCCAGGCCTAAATGGTCTTGTACTACATATTTTTGTTCCTTGCTTGGAATTCTTGTATCAAGTTGGTACCTCATCAGCTAACAGTAATCCTGGGGCTGGTGAGCACACAGGCCGTTTTCTGGGAATTTATACCCCAAAAACCCGGTCGTGACAGACTTGGTATCAGAGCCAGGCTGACCATTGGCTAATCCTATCTTAGCCAGGTCGATAAACTCAGGTTAACCAAACCACCAGACCTTAGCCTGACCCCAGTCAAGCTTCCCGCGTAAGGTAGCTCCACAGTGGACCGACGTCCTTTTCGGCGGACGGTGCCCAACCTATCAGCCTAGCCCGTCGCCCACGCGCCAGTGACCGATACCCAACCCGTCTCTATCGCCAGCGTGCGGAGGAAGACTTCGTCCCCTTTTCCTATAAAAAGGGCACGCTAGCCACGACACAGCACAGCCTCTTTCCCCCAAACCCAGCCACGATGCCTGGTCCCATTGTTCACAATGAGACCACCGCGACCAACCTAGGAGGTTTTGTGACCGTGCTCGCAAACCTCATCCGCCGTGCCTATGCGTTGGAAGAACCCCCTGAGTATGTTGTGTACCAAGGACCCATGTACGGTGAAAGCCGTCAGTATTGGGCCACTGTGCACATCTACGGTAGGGGTCTGTCGCCAGAGCGCCCCTACAGGTTCACTGGAAGGACAACTTCCTTTGAGCCACAAGCCATCCAACTGGCAACCCGAGAAGCTATAGTTCAACTCCGGCACTTGTCGCCCAGAGTTAACTGTCGCTCGTTCCACTACTACCCCAGTCGTGACGGGTATGGTAGGCCGCCCCAAGTTGCCAACGGAGACCACGAGACGGATCCTGCGCTGTTGCATCTGGTGCGCTATGTAAGCGCACTAGAGCAACTGTTCGACCAGGTCACTCTCGATCTGATCGCAGCTCGTGGAGAGCTGGTTCGCCAAGCCCCGGCGAGAAGAGAAGCGGAGCCCGACACCGACAACCCAGTCGTGCTGTTCGGACACCCGATCGATCCCCCGAGGTCTGCTCCAGTCATCCACCAGAGCACTTTGGTGACCCCAGAAGCGCTTCGCCGCCTTTTGGAGACCCATTCCAGCGGGATCTGGGCCAACAACCCCCGGGATGGTCATCACCATCTCCCCGACCCTGCAGCGCCTTAGCCTCAGCCAGCAAATCCCGACGGTGAGAACCATGGAGAAGCATCAGCGTCCGCAAGGCCAGCCCACTTAGACATTAACGAAGTAGACTAAGTCGCTCAGAGTTGTATCGAGCCTTAGTTTTCTACGCTTTGTAATGTGAGGCCTTGTATCACTGTTGTTGCATGCTGTCTGTTTGAGCGCCCTTGTTTTTGGAGTAGTAGCTATGCATATGTACGTTGGCGTACAGTTGCCTTTTTATTCTTTTTCGGGGCCAGCTACCTAGACCAACCCCGTCGGCTCCCACAGTAATGCGTCCCATTTATGTGACGTGTATATCTGTGGCTTTGACCCGAGTACAGGATCGTCAGCCAGTCGCCTTTTACCCTGGTAGATATCCCAGCCCCGGGTGCTATATAAAGGCCACTCCGTGACCTTGCCGAGCACCCCTCACCTTTGTGCACAGCACTCACAGCCGTTCCTCGCCATGTCGACCCCCAGCATTTATCTGAGAACCCCAGACGCAACCCCCGGCAGTTTTGTCAAATTATTGTGGGACTTTACCTGCAGTACTATGAGTGCCACCCGTCCACCCCAGTACGAGTTGCTCAAATCGAGGATCACTCCATCCACCTCGAAATATTGGGCAATGGTGCACATCCCTCCCGCATACCCAAACCAAGATCCAACGGAAGTCTCCTTCGTGGGGAAATCCATGCCGACTCCGCAGATGGCCATAGAAGCTGCTGCGTACGAGGCGCTCACCCGCCTTCGATTCGCAGTGCCCTACGCCAGTGAGCGAGGGTACTATTATTTTCCGAGCCGTGCAGCACCCGGAGAAGTTGCATCTTTCCCCGGTGGGCGCATTGAGAGAGATCCAGTACTGGCCAACCTTGCCCAGTACGTCATCGCCCAAGAGCGTTTAACTCAGCGGGTAATGGGTTATCTCCACAGCCTCGCTGATTTAAATCCTCGGATCGCCATTGGCAGACCACTAAGGCCTGACCAAGAAGGGCGCATTCATCGTCTGGTCAACCCGCTTCCCCCGATAGAAGAGGAGTGTGCCCCTGTGCCAGAGGCGTTTTCTCAGGACCCTGTCGCCTTGCCGTTTTCGTTGTAAACGTCTCCGATATATTTATTGTCCAGTACTTATATTTGTGTGTTGCAGCATGTTCGTAAAAACCTTTATGCAACGGATCCAATTTTTTTTTCTTTAATTCCTGTTTTGTGAGCGGTGTTGCCACTGTTAGTTTTGTTTAAATTATTCCTTCTCTCGCAACATGTTTTTCGAGAAAATCTCTTTTTTTCCCCGGGTTATTGCTGCATATATATATGCTTTTTCCCGGCATAGATTTTTTTTTATTATTATTCGCGCATCATCATTACAGCAGACTCTCAGCAGCCACCACTCGACCTCGAGCACTGTTACAAGTCCCTGAACACATTTTTGCGCCTATCTAACCACACTCGAGGACACCACAGTCTCCGTAAGAGGGATTTCTGTGTGTCCATTCGAGCGCGAGCTGCCCCGGCACTCCGACAGCAGCCAGCCCCGATGCCGCGTCTAATCCACATGATCGCCGCCACCGCGAAGAACTAACACTCGTGCGGCAGCATCACGACGATCATCCAGGATCATCGCGCACAGGAGCACGGAGAACCCCAGCAGCACCGCCAAACCTCCACACACCAGGACCACATACCAGTCCGGCATTGTCTCCGCCATTAGAGCCCCGGCTCGAGCTCCTGCCAGCAGTTATGGAGAAGAAGGAAGGAGAAGGAAGAGCGAGGCCGGGTGTGAGGAAGAAGAGAGGAGCACCGCGACCGTTTTATAGCCCGAGATCGGTGTACGGTGGGCGACGTCCACCAGCGCCACCCATCACTCGGCCGCCGGTGTTCGGAGGCGAGCCCGCGAGCAGTGCCGACAGCGCCCTGGCCCGCGAGGTGAGTGCACGCTGCACCGGCAGCTAGCACGCCGCGCACTACCGCGGTACGGCCTCGATGCCCTACGAGCTAGGCATCGCCAGTGGAGGAAGCGCGGGAGAACGCGCGAGAGAGAAGAGAGGGCCAGAGGACGGAGTAGAGGCCGACAGTGGGCCCTGGGCCCACCTGTCAGCCAGAGAGAGCACGGTGCTCCCGGGTGCGACCAGCGTATTTTAGTAATTTAGAATTTATTCTAAATTACTGCATCCCGTAGAAATATCTCGTTTTCCCTAACCGTGGATTTTTCCACGCCACGCCAGTGTGCCACACTGTGGTTTTACACCACTTATTGCCCTCTAACTGTAGCCGTTTTGTTTTGTGTAGTTGAAGGATTTCTTTGATAAAAGCAAATTTTATTTCAAAAACAATTCTTGTCCAAAACAACTTTTAACAAATCTCGAGGACGAGATTTTTCTTAAGGGGGGTAGTGTTGTGACACCCAAATTTTTGGCCTTGTTTTGTTTATTAAAATATTGCCAGGAAATAAAACTTTTCCAATTGTCAAGTTTTACCTTTTGTGATTTTGGATTTTTGCCTCTAGTGGGAAAAACCTTCAAAGGTATTGTTGGACTTGATTCCTCTCTATAATAAAACCATTATTTATCAGTGGATTCAAATGTTGCAGGATTTATTTATTCAAAAAGCTTTCTTTCTTTAAAATGATTCCTTTTGCATTTGGGGCCTATTTGCACTACAACCATTTGATAAATGCTTCTAAAAATTCCACCAAAATTTGGGGATGTCATGTGATGTTCCCACATCACTTTTATGCAAAATTATCTTCTGGCCATTGGAGATTTTGAGCTCTACACCAATTTTTCCAATCTGGTCCAGTAGGTATTTTTGTACTGCAACCCATTTAAGTATTTCTTCAAAAAAAATTCCAAGTGTTTGGAGAAGACAGTGGAAGAATACAATTCATCTTCAAGCAAAAACCCAATGATGTTCTTTGAAAAATTTGAGTGGATCAACCTCTTTTGCATTCTGGTCCAATTTGGTGATTTGTACTACAACCATATTTTTCCTTGCCCTAATGACCCTGAGCTTTTTCCTACTTGTAGCCCTTCTTACCAAACTCTTAAGTCCAGGAGATTGGGCTCATTGGAGGTTTTAAAGTGCATGTTCTAAACCCTTCTTCTTTCTGTCCAAAACTGGAGTTTTGCAAAACTTGCACTATCAACTTTCTGCCATTGCCAAACTAACCTTGCCATCATCTCCTGCACCTTAAGAGACACTGATCTGGAGATTGTGGCCACTCCAAGAATTGCCTAAGTGCACATGGCATTCTGTCGAACACCTGGAGTGCACAGCCACTTTTGGCAAGCTTTCTGATTTGCACTGTGGACTTGAACCCCTGGCCTTTCCTCCTTGTCCACTAAGTGTCTTGCTTCCCTCACCGTCATCCTGTGCAGTGCCAGCCCCACCCCCGAGCTCTAGAGCACGCTGGCATTGTGTCGAACAGGTGCCGTGCGTGCTCTGGGCGCGCCCAGAGCGCACGTTTTGCACGCGCGCGCACTACACCGACACGCCGCACTGCTGCGCTCGACGCGACCCGACCCTGGCTCCCTCTGCATCGCTGAGCCGCGCACTAGCCGCCCCCCCTGCTCCACGATCCCTCTGGCGTCCTGCTGTGCCGCTGGCCGCGCCCTTGGCGGCACGCCGGCGTCGGCAGCAGATTCCGCCGCGGACGGCGCCGCCCAAGCCACCAGCGTGCGCCAGCTGCCCCAGGAATCGCTCGTGCCTATCCTCCTGCCTGTTGGAACGCTCTCGTCGCCGCTGCGATGCCCTGCAACTACAGCAACGGCTGTCGCCGGCGACCTTATCTTCTGCCGCCGCGGAGCCAGCCTCGCCACGCTATATAAAGGGTCCCCGAGCCCCTCCGAGCACTCACGCGACATCAGACACTCCCCGTAGAGCTCCCCTAGCAGTAGATCGACCTGTAGTGGCCGTCTCCCTCAACGCCGGCCAGCTCGGCCGCCGCTAATCCCCAGCGTGATTCGTCACCGCTGGCCACCCTTTCGCCCATCTAGCGCCACCAGAAGCTTCCCCGTAGTCTTGCGGAGCTGCCCAGCTACCCAACTGCGGTCGGAGACAACCGGAGCACCTAAGTCAGTTCACCACCGTAGCCTCCCTCCGCCGCGAAGCTCGCCGCCGGCGATTCCTGCCACCTCCTCCGACCCAGCAACCACCCCGAGGACTGCCTCGGTCTAGCCGTTCCATTCCCGCCCACAGATGCCCATGAGGAGCCGCCGTTCGTCGCCGGCGATCGCCGGAGCCCCGCGCCGGTCGGGCACAGATAAAGGGAGGGAGAGGGAGACCGGTCAAACCTGACCAGTGGGCCCCCTGGACCCACTGTCAGTGACCCGCGCAGCGCCCTCTCTCTGTTTAAGTGGAGGCGCAAACCCCCGCGTACGTCTCTCTGCTGCGAAAGCGTATTTCTGCTGAAACGTTTTCCTTTTTTCTGGTTTTATTTAAAAACAGAGTTGACCAAACTTTGACTGGCTATAACTTTTAAAATAAAACTCCAAATGAGTTGATTCTTTTTCCTACCTCTCTCAAATTTCATCTAGTTTATTTTAAGATTAATTTCAAAAATATTTGAGACAGGTTTTGGTACTGTGTTTGAAATATTTGTATTTGTGTATTTTGCAAAATAGGAATTTTTGGAGGAAGAGGAAAGCTTCCACTAAGTGCATCCTTTGCATACTTTTGAAGGCAAGCATTTCTGAACTCTGGCATAATTTTTGTTGTGGTGTTTTGATGCGATCATAGCACCTTTTGACTTGGAGTATATGTGACAGTTTATGTATCGATGTAGTCTCGTGCATGAGTGCACTTTGGAGTTGTTTTGTGATCAACAATGGATGCACTACTGATTGGATCACCCTCGTGAGCTTCTCTTGCACACCGGTAGGAAGCGGGAAAGTCGTGGTCTTGGGTAGACACGAGCTTGTCCCTAATCCCTCGTTGTGACGAGTATGCCCGGCATAGCATGGTAAGGCTCGAGGAGTGGTGATTTATTTCACTAGTGGTAATATTGTTGGTGGATACTTGGATCACCTGAGTCGGCTGTAGACCGAGTCTTATTCAGTAGCTTCCTTTTGTCGGTACCACCACTTGTCCCTGCAGGGGACAGGGTATGGTTCAGTAGGTTGTCAACCCCTTTCCAAAGCACACACCGTACAGAGAGGCCGTGATGAAGGTCCCGTGGCCACGGATTAAAGCCTGTCATTCGGTCCGGGGGCATGGGTGTTTCGGTTGTAGCCGAAGGGGATAGCTTCCCCAGTTTGTGCGCGGTATAAATTTTGTGATCCCATGCTACGTCGAGGTTGTAGCCTCCCCACTTAGAGTTTTGCTTGGCAGGTGTCGTGGGTGATTCCAGACACTGGTGAGTTGAGCTGGTGTGTGCAGGTCAGGCGTGTTTTCAGTCAAAAGACCGTAAACGGAATTAGTCCCGAGGGACTGAGTAATCCCGTTACTCGTGGAAATGGTACTCCCTCTGCAGAGGACATATCCTGTTGGACAGTCGTGTTCTTGAGTAAGAACCATAGTCTGGGTTAAATCTTGATAACGGTATTCGGATGGAGAACGGTTTAACTAGAGCTCAGCAACGGTATTCGGATGGAGATACGACTTGACTGTATTATTGGTTTTCGGATGGAGAAACGACTGCGCTAAATATTGTTTATGTTTATGGCACCTTTGGATTATGATCTTTATTATTATGGACTAACCATTTATATTATGTATATTATTGAGTATCCCTGGGACGGCTCTACCTCCTGGATATTCACTGTGATTATCCTTTTATAAGCCCTTTATGTGGTGTCGCTCAGACGCCCGACTGCGGCATTATTTTATTTCTGCATTTTCCGCTCGAGGAGTCTTTCATACACTCGTTTGGCACCAGTATTACTATTCTGCATTTTCCGCTCGAGGAGTCATTCAGACACTCGTTTGGCACCCAGTATTTTATTTTAGTATATTCTTATCCATATGTATGCATCATGGCTTCTCGTATATTTTTGTGACGGATGTACGATCGTCTATTAAATCTGGAGTATGTTGGATATATTATACCCGTGTTCTTAATGTTTACGAGTACATTCAAACGTACTCACTGGCTTGTCCATGGCTATCGTCTTGGCCAGATTCCTTGCTTGGAGATAAGCATCGCGGTGACAACCTCGGAATCCACGCGTTGACGTTTGCAGCCTCGCGAAGATAGGAGTTATCTTGGTCAGCTGTTCTTGTGGGAAATGGAGTCCCATAGACGCAGATGTTTCCAACCGCTTCCGCCCTCAACCATTAGAAACCAAGTGTTGTACTCCCAGGCCTAAATGGTCTTGTACTACATATTTTTGTTCCTTGCTTGGAATTCTTGTATCAAGTTGGTACCTCATCAGCTAACAGTAATCCTGGGGCTGGTGAGCACACAGGCCGTTTTCTGGGAATTTATACCCCAAAAACCCGGTCGTGACACAAGGGCAAAAGGGATACTTCATGAAACAGCAAATCATTTGCTGCTCTAGTGAAGAATCCCAAGGTTGAACCCAAACCCGAGACTACGTGCTTCTGTAATGAGGGGAACGGTCACTGAAGCAGAACTACCCTAGATACTTGGTAGATGAGAAGGCAGGCAAGGTCGACAGAAGTATATTGGATATACATTATATGAATGTGTACTTTACTAGTACTCCTAGCAGCACCAGGGTATTAGATACCGGTTCAGTTGTTAAGTGTTAGTAACTCGAAATAAAAGCTGCGGAATAAACAGAGACTAGCTAAAGGTGAGATGACGATATATGTTGGAAGTGTTTCCAAGGTTGATGTGATCAAGCATCGCATGCTCCCTCTACCATCGAGATTGGTGTTAAACCTAAATAATTGTTATTTGGTGTTTGCGTTGAGCATAAACATGATTGGATTATGTTTATCGCAATACGGTTATTCATTTAAGGAGAATAATGGTTACTCTGTTTTTTTAATAATACCTTCAATGGTCTTGCACCTAAAATGAATCTCGAACGTAGTGATACACATGTTCGTGCCAAAAGAAATAAAAATAGTAATGATAGTACCACATACTTGTGGCACTGCCATTTGAGTCATATTGGTATAGAACGCATGAAGAAGCTCCATGTAGATGGATCTTTGGACTCACTCGTTTTTTAAAAGATTGAGACATGCGAACCATGTCTATTGGTATATATGCATGAAGAAACTCCATGCAGATGGATAGTTTGGACTCGCTTGATTATTGAATCACTTGAGACATGCAAAGCATACCACATGGGCAAGATGACTGAAAGGCCTCGTTTTCAGTAAGATGGAACAAGAGAGCAACTTGTTGGAAGTAATACATTTTGATGTATGCAGTCCAATGAGTGCTGAGGCATGCAGTGGAAATAGTTATGTTCTTACTTCACGGATGATTTGAGTAGATGCTGAGTGTATTTACTTGATGAAACACAAGTCTGAATTATTGAAAGGTTCAAGTAATTTTAGAGTGAAGTTGAAGATCGTCGTGACAAGAGGATAAAATGTCTGTGATATGATCATAGAGATGAGTATCTGAGTTACGAGTTTGGCACACAATTAAGACATTGTGGAAAGTGTTTCACAATTAATACCGCCTGGAACACCATAGTGTGATGGTGTGTCCGAACATCATAACTGCACCCTATTGGATATGGTGCATACCATGATGTTTCTTATCAAATTACCACTATCGTTTATGGGTTAGGCATTAGAGACAACCGCATTCACTTTAAATAGGGCACCACGCAATTCCGTTGAGACGACACCGTTTAGAGAAACCTAAGTTGTCGTTTCTTAAAAGGTTTGGGGCTGCTTATGTGAAAAAGTTTCAGGCTGATAAGCTCGAACCCAAAGCGGATAAATGCGTCTTCATAGAATACCCAAAACAGTTGGGTATACCTCCTATTTCAGATCTGGAAGCAAAAGTAATTGCTTCTAGAAACAGGTCCTTTCTCGAGGAAAAGTTTCTCTCGAAAGAATTGAGTGGGAGGATGGTGGAGACTTGATAAGGTTATTGAACTGTCACTTCAACTAGTGTGTGGCAGGGCACAGGAAGTTGTTCCTGTGGCACCTACACCAATTGAAGTGGAAGCTTATGATAGTGATCATGAAACTTCGGATCAAGTCACTACCAAACCTCGTAGGACGACGAGGATGCGTGCTACTTCAGAGTGGTACGTGATCCTGTCTGAGATATCATGTTGTTGGACAATACTGAACCTACGAGCTATGGATAAGCGATGGTGGGCCCATATTCCGACAAATGGTTAGAAGCCATGAAATCCGAGATAAATGGATCTTTGAGAAGAAGACGGACGTGGACGGTAATGTTACCGTCTATGAAGCACGACTTGTGGCAAAGAGTATTTCCACAAGTTCAAGGAGTTGACTACGATGAGATTTTCTCATCCGTAGCGATGCTTAAGTCCGTCGGAATCATGTTAGCATTAGCTGCATTTATGAAATCTGGCAGATGGATATCAAAACAAGTTTCCTTACCAGTTTTCGTAAGGAAAGGTTGTATGTGATACAATCAGAAAGGTTTTGTCGATCCTAAGGATGCTAAAAGGTATGCTAGCTCCAGCGATCCTTCCATGGACTAGAGCAAGCATCTCGGAGTCAGAATATACGCTTTGATGGAGTGATCAAAGTTTTTGGGTTTATACAAAGTTTGTTAGAAACTTGTATTTACAATAAAGTGAGTGGGAGCGCTACAACATTTCTGATAAGTATATGTGAATGACATATTGTTGATCCGAAATGATGTAAAATTTTTGGAAAGAATAAAGGGTTGTTTGAAAGGAGTTTTTCAAAGGAAGACCTGGATAAAGCTGCTTACGTATTGGGCATCAAGATCTATAGAGATAGATCAAAATGCCCGATGATACTTTCAAAGAACGCACACCTTGACATGATTTTGAAAGAGTTCAAAATAGATCAGCAAAGAAGGAGTTCTTGGCTGTGTTACAAGGTGTGAGTATTGAGTAAGACTCAAGACCTGACCACAGCAGAAGAGAGAGAAAGGACGAAGGTCATCCCCTATGCTTCAGACGTAGGCTCTACAGTATGCTATGTTGTGTACCGCACATGAAGTGTGCCTTGCCATGAGTTGGTCAAGGGGTACAATAGTGATCCGGGAATGGATCACATGACAGCGGTCGAACTTATCCTTAGTATGTAGCGACCAGACCTCAAATGGTCTGTGCTGCTGTGCACCAGTGTCATCCCTGGATCAGTAATGCTGACACGCACAGTACAAATGGAGGATTTATAACAGAGTAGGAATCACACACTTATTACATCGAATATCTCCGAAGAGATTAAGTATGATAAACATGGCTTAAGGCCATCTAAAACGATAACAGCAAAAGACTTGGAAGATAAGTGAGTCCATCAACTCCGGCGGCATCACTGAGTATAAGACCACGACCTAAGGCACCTTACTCGTCGTCTGAAAAGTCTGCAACATGAAACGTTGCAGCCCAAAAATGGGTCAGCACATAGAATATGCTGGCAATGTAACACATAGAAAAATGATGAACAATAATAAGGCTATACTACATGCAAATATGGCTGGTGGAAAGCTCTATGGTTACAATTTTGCGAAAAGCCAATTTTATCCTACTTCAAAGGAATAAATTTTATTTAACTATCATGGTGGTTGTGAAACATTGAGATGGTTGACAGCATCTCAATCCCAATTAAGAATCATCATTAACCCAACAAAATTAATTAAAAGTAACATGGTGATGAGATTCACATGATAATCCAAGTACTAGATACTCAAGTTGTCCATAACCGGGGACACGGCTAACCATGATTAGTTTGTACACTCTGCAGAGGTTTGTGCACTTTTCCCCACAAGACTCGATCTCCTCCGTTGGATTACTCGCACTACATGGTGTTTGAGTAACGGATGACCGAGACACAGTCTTTCAGAAGTGTTTGCACCTTACGTATGGGTAGACAGTTACACCTACTTTCCCCTACATCTGCTAGTCTACCACTGTAAGAGTTCACACAACTTAGTCAACTATGCTAGAGCCCATAATAGCTTGCGGCTGCACACGGAAGTTTCTAGCATGAAAAATCTCATGATCCCTTTGAACCTGGGTGGCGGTCCAAAAGAAAAACAGGCAATCCTGGAATACCCAGGTACCTCAATCCACCCAGATGTGAGTTTTAGTTGCCACCTTAAGTAAACCATTAATAACAATCTCACATCTGTCATGAAAATCTCTCAAACCCAATCCACGTCTACGAGCATAGCATGGCAATGTAACAGCAAACGTAGAAGTAACTCCCAAGGGTTTGATAATAAAACAGGAAATAGGTACTACCTCAACTACTTCCCAATACCCACAATTTAATTAGATCCTAATCATGCAATGTTTGAGGAATAGATCTAATGCAATAAAAACTGGGTATGGAAAGGTATGATCAAAGTGTTACTTGCCTTGCTGATGATCCGCAAAACCTAGCGATTCGAAGTAACAAGCGGCACACTCCGGGTACTCTATCGCAAACAAACAAGCATACAATCAGTACTCATCTAATGCACAGGTAAAACTCGAATGAAAGATCCAACCAGAAAGTTCAACTTAAGAACTCCGGTTTGCAAAAAGAATCAACTCGAAAGAAACAACGAAAGTCAAACGGCGAAAGAAAGAAGCTTCGTTTACTAATCTGGATCTAGGTCAAATTTTACTGTAGCAAAAACTTGTTTGAGTAGGTTAAACGGAAAGAGAATTTCGAGACGAAACTCTAGGCGCTTGAATCGCCTGATTCCGATAAACGAGCGAGAAGTTAAACAGAAATGAAGATTTGATCAGAAATCGAATCTGAGATAATCGCAGAAAAATCCGACGAAAAAGGAAAAACGGACAAACGGTTAAAGAACGGACGTTCGTTAACAGAGAAAAACCGACAAACGCGTTCGTTTAAAACAAACGGTTCGGTGAACGTTCGCAAAATAACAAAACCGAAAAAAAAACCGATCTAGGGTTTTTTTAAACGAATTTTTTTTTAAATAAAACCGGCAAAACCGAACGACATCGAGGCGAGCCAGTACCTCGTCGGGGCAAGCTCCGGCAGGGCTCCGGCGGCTCGGGGCGAGGGGCAGCGAGGGCGCAGGGTGCGGGCTCGGGGGGGTGCGAGGGCGGCGAGGCGGCGGCGAACGGCGGCGGCTCGGGCTCGGTCCGGCGGGCGGCGAGGCGGGCAAGGCTGGCGGCGGCGAGATGAGAGGAGAGGGGGGTGCGGGGGTATATAAAGGGGTGGCGCGAGGCTTGGAGGAGGGGGCAAGGGTCCGACGGCGCGGGCTCAGACTCCCGTGTCCATGGCGGACACGGCGGCGGCGGCGCGTCCCGTGCGCGAGGAGGAGAGGGGCGCGGGGTGGGCTGGCGGCCTGGCGCGGCTGGGCTCGGCCCGGCGGGCGCGCGCGTTTTTTTTTAAACGTTCCGCGGAAAATAATTCGTAGAAAAATAAATAAAAGTCCAAAAAATATAAAATAAATTTTCCCCGTCTAGTTAGAAAATCTAGAATAGGGTGAACATTTTTTTAACACAAAATAAATATTTTGAAAACATGCAATATTTTTAATGCAATAAAAATTGCAAATAAAATCCAAATAAATTCCAATAAATGATTTTAACATTTTACCTCCAGTATTTCAATTGTTTTGGAGAAGTCATATTTTCTCCTCTCATTTATTTTTAAAATGAAATATTTTTCCGGAGAGAAAATAATTAAAACCAAAATCCTCGTCTTATTATTTGATGAAAATCAAATATGAAAATTCGAGAAAATCCCCAACTCTCTCCGAGGGTCCTTGAGTTGCTTAGGATTTATCGAGGATTTGTCAAAATGCAATAAAACATGATATGCAATGATGATCTATGTATAACATACCAAATTGAAAATTTGGGATGTTACAAACCTACCCCCCTTAAGATGAATCTCGCCCTCGAGATTCGGGTTGGCTAGAAAACAGGTGGGAGTGGTCCTTCCGTAGATCTTCCTCTCGCTCCCAGGTGGCTTCATCTTCCGTGTGGTGACTCCACTGGACTTTGCAAAACTTGATAACCTTGCTGCGGGTAACTCGGCTGGCATACTCAAGAATCTTAACTGGTTTCTCCTCATAGGTCAAATCACTTTCCAGCTGAATCGCTTCCAGTGGCACAGTATCTCTCAGTGGTATCTCAGCCATCTCTGCGTGGCACTTCTTCAACTGGGAAACGTGAAATACATCATGAACTCCAGACAATCCTTCGGGCAATTCCAGCTTGTAGGCAACCTCTCCCATACGTTCCACAACTCTGTATGGTCCGATAAAACGGGGCGCTAACTTTCCCTTAACTCCAAAGCGCTTCACTCCTCGAAGTGGTGATACTCGAAGATACACTCGGTCTCCGACTTCGTGAACTGTCTCCTTTCGTTTAGAATCAGCATAACTCTTCTGCCTGGACTGGGCTACCTTGAGCCTATCGCGAATCAACCTCACTTTCTGTTCAGACTCCTTAATCAAATCTGGTCCAAACAACTGACGGTCTCCAACTTCGTCCCATAACAACGGTGTTCTACACCTCCTTCCGTACAAGGCTTCGAAAGGGGCCATCTTCAAACTGGTTTGATAACTGTTGTTATAAGAAAACTCCGCATATGGCAAATTGTCGTCCCAACTAGATCCATAATCTAGTGCACAAGCTCTCAACATGTCCTCCAAAATCTGGTTGACTCTCTCGGTCTGTCCATCTGTCTGTGGGTGAAAAGCTGTACTAAATTCCAGCCTGGTTCCCAATGTTTCATGTAACTGCTTCCAAAACTTCGAGGTAAATTGGGTTCCTCTGTCTGATACAATGGTCCTCGGAACTCCATGCAAACATACGATCCTGGTCATGTATATCTTTGCCAACTTAGCACTGGTGTAAGTGGTCTTCACTGGAATGAAATGAGCCACTTTCGTCAAACGGTCGACTACAACCCATATTGAGTCATAGCCTGAACGAGTCCTGGGTAATCCTGTGATAAAATCCATGCCTATTTTATCCCACTTCCATTCGGGTATCGGCAATGGTTGTAGCAATCCTGCTGGCTTCTGATGCTCTGCCTTCACTCTCTGACACACATCACAAACTGCTACATACTCTGCAATATCCTTCTTCATTCCGGTCCACCAGAAAGTATTCTTCAAATCCAAATACATCTTGGTATTCCCTGGGTGAATCGAGTACGGTGAATCATGGGCTTCTTGCAAAATCAACTTCCTGATCTCCGGATCATTTGGCACATATACGCGGTCCTCAAACCATAAGGTATCGTGCTCATCCTCACGAAATCCCTTGGCTTTTCCTTTGCTCATCTTCTCCTTTATCTCTTCAATCTCCTTGTCTGTCTTCTGAGCTTCTCTGATCCTTTCCATCAAGGTAGACTGAATCTCCAATGTCGCTAAATAGCCTCTTGGGACTATCTCCAAACATAGCTCGCGAAGGTCCTCGGCTAACTCCTGAGGTAACTCTCCTGTCATGAGGGTGTTGACATGACTCTTGCGGCTCAACGCGTCTGCTACTACGTTAGCCTTTCCAGGGTGATAATGCAATCTCATATCATAATCTTTAATGAGCTCCAACCATCTCCTCTGTCTGAGATTTAACTCCTTCTGCGTGAAAATATACTTCAAACTCTTGTGATCCGTGTACACCTCACAATGGTTTCCGATGAGAAAATGTCTCCATGTCTTCAATGCATGCACCACGGCTGCTAATTCCAAATCATGCGTAGCATAATTCTTCTCATGGGGTTTAAGTTGTCGTGAAGCATATGACACAACTCTTCCTTCCTGCATAAGCACTGCTCCAAGTCCTCGACGAGAAGCGTCGCAATAAACTTCATAATCCTTGCGTTGATCTGGCAGAATCAACACTGGTGATGTAACCAATCGTTTCTTCAACTCTTGGAAACTAGCTTCACATTCCTCAGTCCAATTGAATTTGGTGTCCTTCTTCAATAGCTCAGTCATGGGCTTAGCAATCTTCGAGAAATTCTCGATGAATCTCCGGTAGTATCCTGCAAGTCCAAGAAAACTCCGGATTTCTCCAACTGTCGTGGGTGATTCCCAACTTGTCACTGTGTCAACCTTGGCAGGGTCTACTGCTATTCCTTCTCCAGAAATAACATGTCCAAGGAATCCAACTTCCTTCAGCCAAAATTCACATTTGCTGAACTTGGCATATAACTGATGTTCTCTGAGCTTCTCAAGTACCAATCGCAAATGCTCCTCATGCTCTTCCTCATCCTTGGAAAAGATTAAAATATCATCAATGAACACCACGACGAACTTATCCAAAAACTCCATAAACACTTTGTTCATCAGGTTCATGAAATAGGCAGGTGCGTTAGTCAGACCAAATGACATAACGGTATACTCATACAATCCATATCTGGTGGTAAATGCCGTCTTGGGTATATCCTGCTCTCGAATCTTTAACTGATGGTATCCTGATCGTAGATCGATCTTGGAAAATACTTTAGCTCCTTGTAGGCGGTCAAACAAATCATTGATCATCGGCAGTGGGTACTTGTTTTTGATGGTCACTTCATTCAATCCTCGGTAATCAACAACCATCCTCAGCGATCCATCTTTCTTCTCCACTAGAAGTACTGGTGATCCCCAAGGTGACGAACTTGGGCGAATATAGCCTTTATCCAGTAACTCCTTGATCTGCTTCTTAATTTCCTCCAAATCTTTTGCGGGCATCCTGTACGGTCTCTTAGATATTGGCCCTGTGCCTGGCAAAAGTTCAATCAAGAACTCAATGTCTCTATCTGGTGGCATGCCTGGCAACTCTTCTGGAAATACATCCGGATAATCCTTCACCACTGGTACTTCCTCCTGTACAACTCCTGATAAGGAATTTACTTGAGTCCTCTTCGGCATATGCCGGGATACATACTTGATCCTTTTTCCTTCCGGGGTGGTAAGCAAAATCGTCTTGCTGGCACAATCGATGTTTCCTCCATACAACGATAGCCAATCCATTCCCAAAATCACATCCAAACCTTGCGACTCCAAAACTATGAGGTCTGAGGGGAAAACATGCCTACCAATGGCCAATGGTATCTGAAAACATCCTTGGGTTGCCATATACTCTGCTCCTGGCGAGGTTACTAACATAGGGGTTCTGAGAACTTTGGTGGACATCTTAAACTTATTCACAAATCCCCTTGATATGTATGAATGCGATGCACCAGTATCGAAAAGAACGGTTGCAGTAAATGACTTAACCAAAAACTTACCTATTACTGCATCAGGCTGAGCTTCAACCTCCTCCACGCTCACGTGGTTCACATGTCCTTTGTTGAACGGGTTCGGCTTCTTCCCAGAGCTTCCATTGCCATTTCCATTTTGGGCTTCAGGACATTCATTGGCATAATGTCCATTCTTCTGGCACTTAAAGCAAGTGACTTGGCTCAGGTCCCTCTTGGCTGGGGTAGATGGGTTGGTGCGGTTCTGTCCGTTGCTTCCTCCATTCCCATTACCATTTTTAGAGCCATTATGGTTGTGCGAACTACCTCCTCCATGGGTATGCTGAAACTGTCCTCCCGGCTTCGGGGCAAAACGAGGCTTCTGTTGAGCTCCTGAGTTATACTTCCCTTGTCCATACTTCCTCTTACGGTTTTCAATCTGTTGTTGCTTTCCCTTCAATCATGAGAGCTCTATCTACCAGCTCCTGGTAGTTGTTGAAGGTTGCTACCATCAACTGCATGCTCAGCTCATCATTCAGTCCTTCCAAAAACTTCTCCTGCTTGGCTGCATCTGTAGCAACGTCATCTGGTGCATAACGTGCTAACTTACTGAAATCCTCCACATACTGGCCTACGGTGCGTCCTCCTTGGCGTAGGTTGCGAAACTCACGCTTCTTCATAGCCATAGCTCCTGCTGAAACATGTGCTGTACGGAAAGCTTGCTGAAACTGGTCCCATGTGACAGTGTCAATAGGGTGCGTGGCTGTATAATTCTCCCACCATGATGCTGCGGGTCCATCAAGCTGATGTGCGGCAAAACGCACTCTTTCCGCATCTGTGCATCCTGCAGTGGTCAACTCCCTTCCAACTTTGCGGAGCCAATCATCTGCAACAATCGGCTCGGTGCTACTGGAAAACACCGGCGGGTTTAGCCTTAAGAAACGGGCTAAGTGATCAACAGGTGGTGGTGGCGGTGGGTTGTTGTTGTTGTTGTTGTTGCCTTGGTTCTGCACTAACACTTGCATCAGGGCATTCTGTTGCTGAATCAACTGGGTGATCTCTGGTGGGAAAACAAATCCGGTGTCGCGTCTCGGAGGCATCTGATAGGTTTAGAAAAGATGAGAGTTAAGAATAGAATGAGGTCTAGAGAGAAAACACTACCCATATGCTCATGAGACAAATACAATCAATATCACTCAATCAATTCAAACAAGGCAAAACAATCGATCTAACTAGCGTTACAAAGTGCTTGAACTATACTATTAAATGGGGGAAAACTACTACTGATATGGTGGTCTAATAAAATTCTAATCCGTTGAAGACTCCATGATGTCCGCTCCAGCTTCATCAACAAAGTCATCTTCACTTGGTTCCGAGTCGGTGTCGTCGATGATGATGTAGTTATCCGGACAAGTGCATTCGTCGACTTCTGCTTTTGGCACTGGATTTCCCATGAATACTCCAATCTTCTTCTCCAGGTCGTCATTCTTCCCTACTAGTGCGATGATTTCCTCCATATAATCCTCGCGTGTAGCCTTGAGTTCTTCTTGGAGCTCCTTGATCTTGGTTAATGCCTTCTTCAGTTCTTCCTTGTCCGTGCACATCTGGTTCTCCTGGCGACGAATATGTTGGTTCTGCTCTTGGATGAAAGCTGCGATTGATCCATCCTTCTTGGTTCTGATCATCTCCCATTGCGCGTCTCGGCGTCCACAAATTTGGTAAATTGTATCCTTAAGCTCCTGGTGGTAGACTTCTCCAATGCGTCCCATGGCGATGTGTGCGGCCATGCTCTTCCCTAAACTCCAGGTTGGTGCTTCGAAAACCAATCTTATGGGTTCAGTAACTGGCACAAACGTCCTTCCTGGAATGTGAACTTGAATCTTCCAGCTCTCCTCTTCAGGTAATGTGGCGTTGTAGGTTCCGGTGATGCTTGGTATTCCTATGTTCAAGTACTTGGTGACTTCCTTCAAGTGTCGACCAAACGGCGTGTCTTCATCTGGTTGCATGAACTTGCTCCTTGCATCCGCCATTCCTAAAAGAGTAGAAAGTGGAGAGGGGTCAGAAATGAGAAGAGAGAAGCTTTCTAGGGCTTAAGCTTAGTGGTCGTGTCCTACAGTCAGCGTGTGCTCTGATACCAACTTTGTAGCGACCAGACCTCAAATGGTCTGTGCTGCTGTGCACCAGTGTCATCCCTGGATCAGTAATGCTGACACGCACAGTACAAATGGAGGATTTATAACAGAGTAGCAATCACACACTTATTACATCGAATATCTCCAAAGAGATTAAGTATGATAAACATGGCTTAAGGCCATCTAAAACGATAACAGCGGAAGACTTGGAAGATAAGTGAGTCCATCAACTCCAGCGGCATCACTGAGTATAAGACCACGACCTAAGGCACCTTACTCGTCGTCTGAAAAGTCTGCAACATGAAACGTTGCAGCCCGAAAACGGGTCAGCACATAGAATATGCTGGCAATGTAACACATAGAGAATAATGAACAATAATAATGCTATACTACATGCATATATGGCTGGTGGAAAGCTCTATGGTTACAATTTTGCGAAAAGCCAATTTTATCCTACTTCAAAGGAATAAATTTTATTTAACTATCATGGTGGTTGTGAAACATTGAGATGGTTGACAGCATCTCAATCCCAATTAAGAAATCATCATTAACCCAACAAAATTAATTAAAAGTAACATGGTGATGAGATTCACATGATAATCCAAGTACTAGATACTCAAGTTGTCCATAACCGGGGACACGGCTAACCATGATTAGTTTGTACACTCTGCAGAGGTTTGTGCACTTTTCCCCACAAGACTCGATCTCCTCCGTTGGATTACTCGCACTACATGGTGTTTGAGTAACGGATGACCGAGACACAGTCTTTCAGAAGTGTTTGCACCTTACGTATGGGTAGACAGTTACACCTACTTTCCCCTACATCTGCCAGTCTACCATTGTAAGAGTTCACACAACTTAGTCAACTATGCTAGAGCCCATAATAGCTTGCGGCTGCACACGGAAGTTTCTAGCATGAATAATCTCATGATCCCTTTGAACCTGGGTGGCGGTCCAAAAGAAAAACAGGCAATCCTGGAATACCCAGGTACCTCAATCCACCCAGATGTGAGTTTTAGTTGCCACCTTAAGTAAACCATTAATTAACAATCTCACATCTGTCATGAATATCTCTCAAACCCAATCCACGTCTACGAGCATAGCATGGCAATATAATAGCAAACGTAGAAGTAACTCCCAAGGGTTTGATAAGAAAACAGGTAATAGGTACTACCTCAACTACTTCCCAATACCCACAATTTAATTAGATCCTAATCATGCAATGTTTGAGGAATAGATCTAATGCAATAAAAACTGGGTATGGAAGGTATGATCAAAGTGTTACTTGCCTTGCTGATGATCCGCAAAACCTAGCGATTCGAAGTAACAAGCGGCACACTCCGGGTACTCTATCGCAAACAAACAAGCATACAATCAGTACTCATCTAATGCACAGGTAAAACTCGAATGAAAGATCCAACCAGAAAGTTCAACTTAAGAACTCCGGTTTGCAAAAAGAATCAACTCGAAAGAATCAACGAAAGTCAAACTGCGAAAGAAACAAGCTTCGCTTACTAATCTGGATCTAGGTCAAATTTTACAGTAGCAAAAACTTGTTTGAGTAGGTTAAATGGAAAGAGAATTTCGAGACGAAACTCTAGGCGCTTGAATCGCCTGATTCCGATAAACGAGCGAGAAGTTAAACAGAAACGAAGATTCGATCAGAAATCGAATCTGAGATAATCGCAGAAAAATCCGACGAAAAAGAAAAAACGGACGAACGGTTAAAGAACGGACGTTCGTTAACAGAGAAAAACCGACAAACGCGTTCGTTAAAACGAACGGTTCGGTGAACGTTCGCAAAATAACAAAACCGAAGAAAAAAACCGATCTAGGGTTTTTTTTAAACGAATGGTTTTTTTAAAGAAAACCGGCAAAACCGAACGACATCGAGGCGAGGCAGTACCTCGTCGGGGCAAGCTCCGGCGGGCTCCAGCGGCTCGGGGCGAGGGGCAGCGAGGGGCGCGGGGTGCGGGCTCGGGGGGTGCGAGGGGCGGCGAGGCGGCGGCGAACGGCGGTGGCTCGGCGGCGGCTCGGGCTCGGTCCGGCGGCGGCGAGGCGGGCAAGGCGGGCGGCGGCGAGATGAGAGGAGAGGGGGAGCGGGGGTATATAAAGGGGGGGCGCGAGGCTTGGAGGAGGGGGCAAGCTCCGGCGGCGCGGGCTCGGACTCCCGTGTCCATGGCGGACACGGCGGCGGCGGCGCGTCCCGTGCGCGAGGAGGAGAGGGTCGCGGGGTGGGCCGGCGGCCTGGCGCGGCTGGGCTCGGCCCGGCGGGCGCGCACGTTTTTTTGTAAACGTTCCGCGGAAAAAAATTCGTAGAAAAATAAATAAAAGTCCAAAAAATATAAAATAAATTTTCCCCGTCTAGTTTAAAAATCTAGAATAGGGTGAACATTTTTTTAACACAAAATAAATATTTTGAAAACATGCAATATTTTAATGCAATAAAAATTGCAAATAAAATCCAAATAAATTCCAATAAATTATTTTAACATTTTACCTCCAGTATTTCAGTTGTTTTGGAGAAGTCATATTTTCTCCTCTCATTTATTTTTAAAATGAAATATCGGAGAGAAAATAATTAAAACCAAAATCCTCGTCTTATTATTTGGTGAAAATCAAATATGAAAATTTGAGAAAATCCCCAACTCTCTCCGAGGGTCCTTGAGTTGCTTAGGATTTATCGAGGATTTGCCAAAATGCAATAAAAGATGATATGCAATGATGATCTATGTATAACATACCAAATTGAAAATTTGGGATGTTACATAGTATCTAGTGGACTAAGGAATTTTCTCGATTATGGAGGTGAAAAGGAGTTCGTCATAAAGGGTTACGTCAATGCGAACTTTGACACTAATCCGGATGACTCTGAGTAGTAAACCAGATTCGTATAGTAGAGCAGTTATTTGAAACGGCCCCAAATAGCGCGTGGTAGCATCCACAAGATGACATTCGTAAAGCACACACGGATCTGAAAGGTTCAGACCCGTTGACTAATAACCTCTCTCACGAGCATAACATGATCAAACCAGAACTCATTGAGTGTTAATCACATAGTAATGTGAACTAGATTGTTGACTCTAGTAAACTGTTTGGATGTTGGTCACATGGTGATGTGACCTATGAGCGTTAATCACATGGTGATGTGGACTAGATTATTGACTCTAGTGCAACTGGGAGACTGTTGGAAATATGCCCTAGAGGCAATAATAAATAGGTTATTATTATATTTCCTTGTTCATGATAATCGTTTATTATCCATGCTAGAATTGTATTGATAGGAAACTCAGATACATGTGTGGATACATAGACAACACCATGTCCCTAGTAAGCCTCTAGTTGACTAGCTCGTTGATCAATAGATGGTTACGGTTTCCTGACCATGGACATTGGATGTCGTTGATAACGGGATCACATCATTAGGAGAATGATGTGATGGACAAGACCCAATCCTAAGCCTAGTACAAGATCGTGTAGTTCGTTTGCTCGGAGCTTTTCTAATGTCAAGTATCATTTCCTTAGACCATGAGATTGTGCAACTCCCGGATACCGTAGGAATGCTTTGGGTGTACCAAACGTCACAACGTAACTGGGTGACTATAAAGGTGCACTACAGGTATCTCCATGTCTGTTGGATTGGCACGAATCGAGACTGGGATTTGTCACTCCGTGTAAACGGAGAGGTATCTCTGGGCCCACTCGGTAGGACATCATCATAATGTGCACAATGTGACCAAGGAGTTGATCACGGGATGATGTGTTACGGAACGAGTAAAGAGACTTGCCGGTAACGAGATTGAACAAGGTATCGGGATACCGACGATCGAATCTCGGGCAAGTAACATACCGATAGACAAAGGGAATTGTATACGGGATTGATTGAATCCTCGACATCGTGGTTCATCCGATGAGATCATCGAGGAGCATGTGGGAGCCAACATGGGTATCCAGATCCCGCTGTTGGTTATTGACCGGAGAGTCGTCTCGGTCATGTCTGCCTGTCTCCCGAACCCGTAGGGTCTACACACTTAAGGTTCGGTGACGCTAGGGTTATAGAGATATTAGTATGCGGTAACCCAAAAGTTGTTCGGAGTCCCGGATGAGATCCCGGATGCCACGAGGAGTTCCGGAATGGTCCGGAGGTAAAGATTTATATATGGGAAGTCTTATTTTGGTCGCCGGAAAAGTTTCGCACTTTATCGGTATTGTACCAGGAGTGCCGAAAGGGGTCCGGGGGTCCACCAAGGGGGTCCACCAGCCCCGAGGGGCCACATGGGCTGTAGGGGGTGCGCCTTGGCCTATATGGACCAAGGGCACCAGCCCCAAGAGGCCCATGCGCCAAGAGATAAGAAAAAGGGAGAGTCCTAAAGGGGGAAGGCACCTCCGAGGTGCCTTGGGGAGGAAGGACTCCTCCCTGGCCGCACCCTTCCTTGAAGGAAGGGCCAAGGCTGCGCCCCCCCTCTCCCTTGGCCCTATATATAGTGGGGGGGAGGGAGGGCAGCAATATCTAAGCCCTGGCACCTCCCTCTCCCTCCCGTGACACCTCTTCCTCCCCGCTTGCGCTTGGCGAAGCCCTGCCGGGATCCCGCTACTTCCACCACCACGCCGTCGTGCTGCTGGATCTCCATCAACCTCTCCTCCCCCCTTGCTGGATCAAGAAGGAGGAGACGTCGCTGCTCCGTACGTGTGTTGAACGCGGAGGTGCCGTCCGTTCGGCGCTAGGATCATCGGTGATTTGGATCACGACGAGTACGACTCCATCAACCCCGTTCTCTTGAACGCTTCCGCTCGCGATCTACAAGGGTATGTAGATGCACTCCTTCCCTCTTGTTGCTAGTGAACTCCATAGATTGATCTTGGTGATGCGTAGAAAATTTTGAATTTCTGCTACGTTCCCCAACATTTATACCGCCTAGTTTCACATACCAGCAAAAGAAAAAGTTCTTTTATGATTTAAGACATTACTTCTGGGATGATCCACACCTTTATAAAGAAGGAGTGGATGGTGTTATTAGACGTTGTGTGCCTGAGCTTGAACAGGAACAGATCCTACGCAAGTGTCACTCTGAATCATATGGAGGACACCACGCTGGAGATAGAACTGCACACAAGGTACTGCAATCTGGCTTTTATTGGCCTACTCTCTTTAAAGATGCTCGTAAGTTTGTCCTATCTTGTGATGAATGTCAAAGAATTGGTAATATTAGTAGACGTCAAGAAATGCCTATGAATTATTCTCTTGTTATTGAACCGTTTGATGTTTGGGGTTTTTGATTATATGGGACCTTTTCCTGCCTCTAATGGTTATACACATATCTTAGTTGCTGTTGATTACGTAACTAAGTGGGTAGAAGCTATTCCAACTAGTAGTGTTGATCATAACACTTCTATTAAAATGCTTAAAGAAATTATTTTTCCGAGGTTTGGAGTCCCTAGATATCTTCTGACTGATGGTGGTTCGCATTTTATTCATGGTGCTTTCCGTAAGATGCTTGCTAAGTATGATGTCAATCACAGAATTGCATCTCCTTATCATCCGCGGTCTAGTGGTCAAGTAGAGTTGACCAATAGAGAGCTCAAATTAATTTTGCAAAAGACTGTTAATAGATCTAGAAAGAATTGGTCCAAGAAACTTGATGATGCATTATGGGCCTATAGAACTGCATATAAAAATCCTATGGGTATGTCTCCGTATAAGATGGTTTATGGAAAAGCTTGTCATTTACCTCTAGAACTTGAACATAAAGCATATTGGGCTATTAAAGAGCTCAACTATGACTTCAAACTTGCCGGTGAGAAGAGGCTGTTTGATATTAGCTCACTTGATGAATGGAGAACCCAGGCCTATGAGAATGCCAAGCTATTCAAAGAAAAAGTCAAACGCTGGCATGACAAAAGGATACAAAAGCGTGAGTTTAACGTAGGTGATTATGTGTTGCTATTCAACTCTCGTTTAAGATTTTTTGCAGGAAAACTTCTCTCTAAATGGGAAGGTCCTTATGTTATCGAGGAGGTCTATCGTTCTGGTGCCATAAAAATCAACAACTTCGAAGGCACAAGTCCGAGGGTGGTAAACGGTCAAAGAATTAAACATTATATTTCAAGTAATCCTATCAATGTTGAAACTAATATTATTGAAACCGTAACCCCTGAGGAGTACATAAGGGACACTTTCCAGAATGTTCCAGACTCCGAAAAGGAATAGGTATGTGGTACGGTAAGTAAACCAACTCCAAAACAACTCCAATGGCAATTTTTATCCGTTTTCGAATATTTAAGAATTTTAGGAGGAAAGAAGTAGTCCGAAAGGGACACGAGGCCCCCACGAGAGTGGAGGGAGCGCCAACCCTTACTGGGCGCACCCCCCTGTCTCGTGGAGACCTCGTGCGCCTCCCGGACTCCGTTTTCTTGCACATTATGTATTTTGGTCGGTAAAAATTCATTATATATACTCCCGAAGGTTTTGACCACCGTATCACGCAAATATCCTCTGTTTTCGTTTCCAGCTATTTCTGTTTCAGATCTAGAGCATCATGTCGTCTCCAAGCGCTCCCAAGGACAAGTTTTTCGAGAGGGTTATCAGCCCCTGTCTCGCGGAGGTGCTGCAACACCCTCAAACCATTGAGATGCGTGAGGGGGTGCTGCACATCCGTGATGTGGAGGGACCAAGGCGTACAGGAAGCATGGAGACAAAGCTCGAAGCCGTGGAGCAGCAAGTCTTCAAGTGCCAAGGGATGGTGGAGCGTGGACTCAACGCCAACCAGATGATGATAACGGATTTCACCAACAACCACAAGCTAGATGCCAAAGTCATTGGGGAGACCGTCTTCAAGCTTCAAGAGAAAACCGAGCACCTCCAAGCCCAGATCTATGACCTTCAAAACCAGAACTGTGAGTATGAATATAGATTCAAGAGGATGAGTTTGGCTGCAGATTTAAGGATCCCGGAGACTCGATCATCCTTCTATGATGGTGAGCATATGCCCTGGAAGATGGACGACAAGCCTACATCATCAACAACCCCTACTTCACCACCCCCGAGGACATAATTACATGGGTATGTGCACTCCCCTTGGCAAACTACCAAGCTTGGGGGAGGTGCCCCGGTATCGTATCACCATCACACTCCTATCTTTACCGTTTTATTTAGTTCGATCCTTTTAGTAGTATCTTGATCTAGTAGATTGAAGTTTTGATATCAAGTAGTTTTGAGTTTGCTTTGTGATCTCTTTTTGTAATCGAGTCCATGAGCTATCTATAATAAAAATTAGTGTTGAGTCAAGGGCTTTGCTATGTTGCTATGATCTTGAGGAAGTAGAAAGAATAAAAGAGTTCATATTGATCTTGTGCATAGTAATGACTTCACACATAGCAAGTATGAGGCATAAAAATTGTTGAGAGTTGATAAACGTAGTTTTGGTCATCGTTGCAATTAATAGGAAGTGATAAGGAAAGAGAGGTTCACATATAAATATATTATCTTGGACACCTTTCATGATTGGGAGCACTCATTAAGTATGACATGCTAAAAGAGTTGACATTGGACAAGGAAGACAACGTAATGGTTTATGTTTTCTCACATCTCAGTTAAAGTATATTGTCATTGACCTTCCAAACATGTTGAGCTTGCCTTTCCCCCTCGTGCTAGCCAAATTCCTTGCACCAAGTAGAGATACTACTTGTGCTTCCAATTATCCTTAAACCCAGTTTTGCCATGAGAGTCCACCATACCTACCTATGGATTGAGTAAGATCCTTTAAGTAAGTTGTCATCGGTGCAAGCAATAAAAATTGCTCTCTAAATATGCATGACTTATTAGTGCAGAGAAAATAAGCTTTATACGATCTTGTTGTGGAAGCAATAAAAGCGACGGACTGCATAATAAATGTCCACATACAAGGGGCAATATAAAGTGACGTTCTTTTGCATTAGGATTTTGTGCATCCAACCCATAAAAGCGCATGACAACCTCTGCTTCCCTCTGCGAAGGGCCTATCTTTTACTTCATGTTTTTACTTTATGCTTGAGTCAAGGTGATCTTCACCTTTCCCTTTTTCAGTTTATCCTTTGGCAAGCTCCTCGTGTTTGAAAGATCATGATATATATATATCCAATTGGATGTAAGTTAGCATGGGTTATTATTGTTGACATCACCTAAAGGTGAATACGTTGGGAGGCAACACAATAAGCCCCAATCTTTCTCAGTGTCCGGCTGAAACTCCATAACCACAAGTATTGCGTGAGTGTTAGCAATTGTAGAAGACTACAAGATAGTTGAGTATGTGAACTTGCTGAAAAGCTCTATTCATGACTCTTTCTGATGTTATGATAAATTGCAATTGCTTCAATGACTGAGATTATAGTTTGTTACTTCTCAATGAAGTTTTTAAACCATACTTGACATTGTGAATTGATTGTTACTTGAGCATAAGAAATCATATGATAAAATCTATATATGTTGCTGTTATAAGAATGATCATGATGCCCTCATGTCCGTATTTTATTTTTATCGACACCTCTATCTCTAAACATCTGGACATATTTTTCGATTTCGGCTTTCGCTTGAGGACAAGCAAGGTCTAAGCTTGGGGGAGTTGATACGTCCATTTTGCATCATGCTTTTATATCAATATTTATTGCATTATGGGCTGTTATTAAACGTTATATATCAATACTTATGGCTATTCTCTCTTATTTTACAAGGTTTACCATGAAGAGGGGGAATGCCGGCAGCTGGAATTCTGGCTGGAAAAGGAGCAAATATTGGAGACTTATTCTGCACAGCTCCAAAAGTACTGAAACTCCACAAAACCTGTTTTTGGAATTTATAAGAATTATTGAGCGGAAGAAATACATCAGGGGGCCCACACCCTGGCCAGGAGGGTGGGGGCGCCCCCCCTACTGGGCGCGCCCCCCGTCTCCTGGGCCCCCTGGTGGCCCCCCGGTGTCCATCTTCTGCTATATGAAGGCTTTTACCCTGGAAAAAATCGTGGGCAAGCTTACGGGACGAAACTCCGCCGCCACGAGGCGGAACCTTGGCGGAACCAATCTAGAGCTCCGGCAGAGCTGTTCTGTCGGGGAAACTTCCCTCCGGGAGGGGGAAATCATCACCATCGTCATCACCAACGATCCTCTCATCGGGAGGGGGTCAATCTCCATCAACATCTTCACCAGCACCATCTCCTCTCAAAACCCTAGTTCATCTCTTGTATCCAATCTTGTATCAAAACCACAAATTGGTACCTGTGGGTTGCTAGTAGTGTTGATTACTCCTTGTAGTTGATGCTAGGTGGTTTATTTGGTGGAAGATCATATGTTCAGATCCTTAATGCATATTAATACTCCTCTGATCATGAACATGAATATGCTTTGTGAGTAGTTACGTTTGTTCCTGAGGACATGGGTGAAGTCTTGCTATTAGTAGTCATGTGAATTTGGTATTCGTTTGATATTTTGATGAGATGTATGTTGTCTTTTCCTCTAGTGGTGTTATGTGAACGTCGACTACATGACACTTCACCATTATTTGGGCCTAGAGGAAGGCATTGGGAAGTAATAAGTAGATGATGGGTTGCTAGAGTGACAGAAGCTTAAACCCTAGTTTATGCGTTGCTTCGTAAGGGGCTGATTTGGATCCACTAGTTTTATGCTATGGTTAGGTTTACCTTAATACTTCTTTTGTAGTTACGGATGCTTGCAATAGGGGCTAATCATAAGTGGGATACTTGTCCAAGTAAGGGCAGTACCCAAGCACCGGTCCACCCACATATCAAATTATCAAAGTACCGAACGCGAATCATATGAACGTGATCAAAACTAGCTTGACGATAATTCCCATGTGTCCTCGGGAGCTCCTTTCTCATTATTAGAAATTGTCCAGGCTTATCCTTTGCTACATAAAGGATTGGGCCACCTTGCTGCACTTTATTTACTTTCATTGCTTGTTACTTGTTACAATTTATCTTATCACAAAACTATCTAGTACCTACAATTTCAATGCTTGCAGAGAAAACCTTACTGAAAACCGCTTATCATTTCCTTCTGCTCCTCGTTGGGTTCGACACTCTTACTTATCGAAAGGACTACGATAGATCCCCTACACTTGTGGGTCATCACCCTAGCCTCCGATGCCAGAGCCAGCACTCTGAAGCTTTTGCCAGAAGACATACGGCTAACTGTGGTCCTGCTGAGAAATCTACCATATATAGATCATCTTTCCGGTACCCTTCAAAGACTAGAGACTTGTCAGATTCCATTAGAACAAGGCAATGACATTTTCCAAATATCACAATCATGTTCAAGTCACAAAGCATTGAGACAGACATTAAGTTGAAACCAAGGGATTCAACAAGCATCACTTTATCCATGTGCTGATCCTTTGAGATTGCAACTCTACCTAGACCCAATACCTTGCTTTTACCAGTGTCAGCAAATGTGATGTGACTCTTGTCAGATGGACGTAAGGTTGAGTCCATGAGAAGACTTCGATCACCAGTCATGTGATTAGTGCATCCACTGTCCATAATCCATTCTGAAGCATGTGGTGTCATACCCTACAGTACAGTTAGGGGGGTAGGCTTCACCAAGAGTATTGTGAAGCATAAACATTTGACGGACAAGAGGATTATCAAAGCTCAGATCAAGGTTAGGACTGATAGGATGATTGGCAAGCGATTCAGGAACAAAATACATAGTAAGACCATTTGGGCATTTTATCTTGCGCCCCACAAGATGTTTTAGGTCCCCAGCATAAGCATCGGACGCCTTTGATTTTCGGCTGGAGACCTTTCCCTGCAAAAGAAAGTTAATTTTTCTTAACCACCCACATCTTCAGGGGTGGCTTAGAAGCAATGAGTCTAAGTGCAGCATCTGAGAACTTCGGCTTTGGAGCCCTAGCAAATAGCCTTGCAGGAGGTGAAAAATAATACTCATATGAATAGGCAGAATAGTTCTTAGTCTTATGAACATAGAGGTTTGATGATACACGCTCATATTCATAAGCCGGAGTATGATTTCCCTGCAAAACATTGGCGTTAGGGTGAGTCTTGTGAGTCCTCTGTCTGTTTGAAGCCTTTGGACCATATGAAGCCTTTGGTCTGGGGTTTGTCTTCTTCCCTTGTGGTGTCATGATGACATTCACAGGAAGATTCTCAAGACACCTTTTCGGCACCCATATCTTCTTCATAGGTGGTCAGTTCCTGCAGTTAGTACCAACTAGTCACCAACCCATGCATTCGCACGGGCTAGTTATTTTGAATGATAGACATTTTAAATTTTGAACTCTGTATATTTTGTATATTATTTAGGGTCCAACACATATGGAACCATTTATAATTTGACATTTTAAAATTTGGTACTAATATAATTTAAACAAACATATAAATTTATTTCAATTCAGTGTGATTTCATACACTATTAGTCCATATTTTATCCTACTTATGTGGCGATTCCATCCCTATACGTTATCTAGATAATTATAATTGGAAAATTCAAATTTGGGTATCAATATATATAGTTTAAATAAACATATACATTTATTTTCATTTTTGTATAATTTCATAATGTTTTAGTCACTATTTTATCCTAGTTATGTAGGGATTGCATGCCTATACATTACATAGACAATTTCTTTGTTATCTTTGTTTTCGGAGTTGGCTTAAAATGCCAAGTTTGTAAGCTGGGATTACCTTGCCCCCTTAAGCTTGTTGCTAGATATGTGAGCACTTCCTTTCTATATTTGGGTTTTCATGTAGGTATCATTCATGAAATGAAATTAACTGCAAGAGAATCCCTATCAAGAAAGTATGGGGTTAAATGATATGAACATCGTAAGAATATTAAATTGCAGACCACAATATGAACTATAGCTACTTCAATCTTGATAGATTCCCCATGACTACATACATTGTGAAATTAAATTAATGAAAGATTAGTGAGAAAGGAACAAACATGTTGATGACAAAATGCCATAAGTTATATGAATGCATATGGTGATATATCATTCTAATAAATGGGGATGTCAAGAATTTTTATGATTTTTTTTGTTAGGATACTCCACATGATTTGGTTATGGATGCAAGTGATTATCCAATAGACAATGATTCTCACACAAATTTATCATATCAAGACATAGCTAATCCTTACTTATCAATTTTATATAAATTAGGTATACATCATGTTTGTGCGAGCATGCATTTCGCATGTCAACTTGTGATATATTTATTAAGGTAAATCTGTGAAATATAGTGCACAAAATAAGTAATTTTGCTTTCTTGCATTTGAAATGTCAAACTAAAATTAATTTCTGTTATTATGTCATGTTCAGATCAACATAAAGAAAACTACAAATAAAATGCATTTACAACTTATTTTGTTTGAGCACACCGATTCTCGTAATGCAAAACTATGTGACTTCATTTCCAAATCAAATTATGAAAAGGTGTCATACATATATCCTACATGAAATATTTGTATGTGTTACTTGGAGGAAGCGGGCAACAATCCCTCCGTTTCTCCGCTCATGTTCGTGGATTGGGTGGATTTCGGTGTCAACCTGAAAGTGAGGGAGAAGCTTTTGTTAGAACAGCAAGTGAAATCAGGAATACCATTTCTAAGTTCCAACGAAAACCATAACACATCTACTCCAGATTTGTAATGTATGAAGCCATCTTCTCTATATGTCACACCTACTCCTCGTTAACTACTGCTGCTTCTTGCGCTACAAACTGCATGAAACAAAGCAATGCAAAACTCTGATCTCCAGGTAACAACACGATACAGATGGTTCTATTCTAATCACATAAAGCCACGGATCCAAGGAAAAGACACCTTTCAGTATCTAGACATGCAAGTGAAATCAGGAAGGTCACTTCCAAGTTCCAATGAAATCAAGAGCACATCCACTCTTTATTTCTAATAGATGAAGCCATCATCTCAATATGTGGCACCTGCTCCTCATTCACTAACTGCCAGCTCTTGGGCTACAAATCCATGAAACTAAAGCAATGCTTTGAAATTCTGATCTCCAGGAAACAACACGATGCAGATGGTTTCACCCAATGACTTGAAGCCGTAAATCCAAGGAAAAGGCAACCTTTCAATTTCAGTTACACGGTCCATCCACTCTCTTGGTCGTTCCATATGTTGTTGCATGCTGCCTGGTGGTGTACGTACATAGTGATACGACAAAGCAGTGCCGGCAATTGAAAGAGAACACTATCATTAATTGATCTCCATGGACATACCTGATATACCTTCATTTTTTGCAAATTGGCATTACATACTATACTAAAAAGGCCATCATTCAGGAACATAAAAAATAGAAAGGAAAAACACATTTGCATGTAAGTTACTGGTACCTGCACTGAGAGGCCTTCTTGCAGGCTCACGGCATGCATATACCATGATGAGAAGCAGAAGAGGAATCGATGGAAGGACCCGCCAGTGCCGCTAGTGGATCATGCTGTGCCAAGTAAGTAGACGATCCAGCTTGTTGGTTGACAAATTTTTCTATGTGACAAAAGCTAGATCGATATATAACTGTTAATGATTTGTTGCGGATTCCTTCATTGACGCTTTATGTATGAGATTGATGGCATAAATATTGTCTGAAGTAAACTTGCTTGTGCTAAATCAACAAACAAAGTCAGCACTTCTGATAAGAGAGACTAACCAATCCATTGGGTCCAGATCAAACTCGCTCAAGTCTACAGTTAAAAAACAGCCCCATATGAAAACAATAGACAACACACATAAAGAAAATGAACAAAATATGAATGTATACATCCTTGGTGCTGATCAGCATTAACTCCAAGTCTAACCTCAGCGTGGCACATAGTCTAATTCTAATTAGTCTGACAAAACTTTCAATCAATTATTTACAACAAAAATGTATTAGTGAGTACCAGTGATTTGCAAGGAAAGGCATGAAGGATAGAACACGGTGCAACTCTGCGGTCATGGTGAAAACTACACAGCCAACTACACCTACCATTCCAACCAGGGCGCCCTTGCCGCCACCATTCCCAACAACACTTTCTCCTCCCTGCAGCACTTCACGACCTGCACTGCCGACCAATCCCTAGAGGAATTGCACTCAACTGAAATTAGATTATGTTTTTCCAGTAAGAGCAGCCTAGCTTTTTGGAATGTCGGTTCATTACTTTTGGCATCTGCACCTATAGGGTACACACGCGTCCAGATTATAAGCAGCACGTCGATATTTGATAATTAGTTTATTTGTAGGTTTAGAGAATAGACTGCTTAGTACGTACTTGATGGAATAAGACCAGGCGTTGGAAATTTCTTGCACAAATCAATTGTAGCGGACCAAATGATTCAGTAGTAAATATATTGGTTGATTAATGCAAAAACCTGATTCGAAAGAGAGGAGATTGGTGGCCGCCCACTATAGTTGAGGAGGAAATCAACCCACGGATAGAGGATATGAACAGACACAGCAGGCTTCTCCAGCTTGCAGTTGTGACATAATTCTATCGAGGACAGAATCCTTATGTCGCAGGACTCCTGGATAGAATTTTTTAGGAGATCTACTTTGTATGGATGAGCACACCGAATCCATGCCCCCATGAATTTGTTTTTCATTGGAAAGAGAGAGAGAGATCATGGAGAAGAATAAGTCATGGAGTACTAAACAGGACGAGACCTTGGAGTAGAAGAATAGATAGAGATTGGTTTTTCTTCGAAAGAGATAGAGATCCTTTTTTCTTCTGAAGAGATAGAGATTGCCTTGATTAGAGGTGAAGAAACAGTGTGGGCCTTCAAACAATATTTTTTTAAATCAACCGTGTTTTTTTGGAGGCATGGAGGGTACGTGATGTGTTGGGCCTACAACATGCGTGAGTTGTATTGAATCTGAACGTACGCAAACACAACTCCTTGATCTATTGCTATTTTATCTTCGATTTCTTGGGAAAAAAAGATTGCGTGGATTAATCTACACCGTAATATTCTAATTAATGTGGTAATTTCTTGGAAGTGACTAATTAGTATAGGTATAGATATACCTGGCAAACACTTCACCATTCTGATTCTTAAACAGTTTATAGTTTGCATCAAAGGATTCATCAATGATAATCGGGTTAGCACAAGTGAATCCAGATAAGGTGGATGGGTCCATTGAAGGTCCCTTTGCAGCAACCCATGTGGTTTTGGGGTACTGCTCAGGCTTCCAGTAAGAACCATCAACATTCATTTTCCTCTCAAACCCAACACCCTCTTTTCTAGGGTTTCGGTTCAGAATCTGCTTTTTGAGGACATCACATAGTGTCTGATGCCCTTTGAGACTTTTGTACATCCCAGTCTCAAGCAATGTCTTCAACCTAGCATTTTCATCAGCAATAGTAGTGGCATCCTCAGCAGAGGGGTTAGTTACCACATCAGCAGTTGAAGATATTGTGACAGTAGCAGCAGTAGAACATTCAGCAACAGATATAGCATTATCACGCTCAAGGCATTTTAGACATGGTGGTTCAAATCCTTCTTGAGCGGGACTGATCTGTTGTGCGCGAAGTGACTCGTTCTCTTTTTGAAGATCTTCATGAACTGCTCTCAATTTCTCAAGTTCTTACTTCCTTTGAAGATAATCATAGGAAAGCTTTTCATGAGTTGTTGAGAACGTTTCATGACGACTTTCAAGTTCCTCATACTTAACATAAAGATTTTTGATGTCTTCAATTAAGGACTGAGATCAGGTCATTTCCGCGTCCAACAGGTCATCGCTTTTGTCTAACGGTTTTTGAATGTGTTCCAAAGCTTTCTGTTGTTCAGTTGCAATTTTAGCAAGTGTTTTGTAGCTGGGTTTGGATTCACAATCAAAGTCATCTTCACTTGAAGTTTGAAAGTAAGCATCGCATGAGTTTACCTTGGCACCACGTGCCATGAGGCAGTAGGTGGGGGCAGAGTCGTCCTTGTCATTAACATGAGCGTTGGTGACGGAGCCATTGTCTTCAGTGTTGAAGATGGACTTGGCAACGTAGGCTGTGGCTAGAGCCAGACTTGCAACGCCAGAGTCAGACTCCTCCTCAGACTCCACCTCTGCCTCCTCAGAAGCATACTCCTCCTCTGAATCCATCTCCTTGCCAACAAAAGCACGAGCCTTGCCAGATGAGCTCTTCTTATGTGATGAAGACTTGGACGAAGACTTGGAAGAAGACTTTGAGGATTTCTTCTTCTTCTTGTCATCAGAATCATATTCCTTGCTCTTCTTCTTTTTCTTGTTCTCATTGTCCCGCTGTGGACACTCAGAGATGTAGTGACCAGGTTTCTTGCACTTGTGGCATGTTCTCTTCTTGTGGTCATGAGTGGAAGCTTCATCATTTCTTGAGCTGGATCGTGAAGACTTTCTGAAGCCCTTCTTTTTAGTGAATTTCTGGAACTTCTTCACAAGCATAGCAAGCTCCTTTCCAATGTCTTCAGGATCACCAGAACTGCAGTCAGATTCTTCTTCAGATGAGGAAACAGCCTTTGCCTTCAAAGCGCGAGTTCGGCCATAGTTGGGACCATAGATGTCTCTTTTCTCAGATAGCTAAAACTCATGTGTGTTGAGCCTCTCAAGTATGTCAGACGGATCGAGTGTCTTGAAGCCAGGGCGTTCCTGAATCATCAGGGCAAGGGTGTCAAACGAGCTGTCAAGTGATCTCAGGAGTGTCTTGACGATTTCATGCTTGGTGATTTCAGTGGCACCGAGAGCATGAAGCTCATTTGTGATATCAGTGAGGCGATCAAACGTGAGCTGGACATTCTCATTGTCATTTCTCTTGAAGCGGTTGAAGAGGTTGCGAAGGACACTGATCCTTTGATCTCTCTGGGTTGAGACGCCTTCGTTGACCTCGGAGAGCCAGTCCTAGACTAGCTTCAATGTTTCCAGAGCGCTCACACGGCCATACTGTCCTTTGGTCAGATGACCACAGATGATGTTCTTGGCAGTAGAATCCAGTTGAACGAATTTCTTGACATCAGTAGGGTGACACCTTCACCAGTCTTGGGAACGCCGTTCTTGACGACATACCATAGATCGACATCAATGGCTTCAAGATGCATGCGCATCTTATTCTTCCAGTAGGGGTAATCAGTGCCATCGAAGACAGGGCACGGAGCGGAGACTTTGATTATCCCTGCAGTCGACATAGCTAAAACTCCAGGTGGTTAAGCTGAATCACAGAGAACAAGGGAGTACCTTGCTCTGATACCAATTGAAAGTGCTAGTTATCGACTAGAGGGGGGTGAATAGGTGATTTTTATGAAAGTTTTCAAAACATGGAAGTTTCGAAGACAAACAATAGAAATGAACCTATTAACATGCAGCGGAAGGTAGACTACACTAGGCAAGCCATAGTCAAGTATTCAATGAAGTGAAAGCACGACGACTAATAGTAGCTAGGTAGTATGGATCAGGATGGAAGACAGTATGAAGCCAAACAACAATAGTCGTCACACAGTCAAGTCAAACAGATAATGCAAGCAGGCAATGACTTCACGAAGACAAACTGTAAGTAAAGAGAGGGAGAAGATAGAACCAGTTGCTTGGTGAGGACAAGGATTTGTTGGACCAGTTCCAGTTGCTGTGACAACTATACGTCTGGTTAGGGAGGCTGAGATTCAACTCAGAAGACCGCGTCTTCACCTTATTCCCCTTGAGCTAAGGACACCCAGTCCTCGCCCAATCACTCTGGTAAGTCTTCAAGGTAGACTTCCAAACCATCACAGACTTCATTCACCGGAATTCCACAATGACTCTTGGATGCTCAGAACGCGACGCCTAAACGGCTAGAGGATGCACAGTCCTCAAGTGTAACAAGTCTTCAGGTCACGCAGACAGAAAGACTTCAGTGATACCTAACACTCTTTGGCTCTGGGTGTTTTGGGCTTTGTCCTTGCAAGGATTTCTCTCTCTCAAAGGCTTCGAGGTGGGTTGCTCTCAAACGACAAAAGCCGTGCACTAACTCTGAGCAGCCACCAATTTATGGTGTAGGGGGTGGTCTATTTATAGCCACTCGGCAACCCGACCTGATTTGTCCGAAATGACCCTGGGTCACTAAGGAACTGACACGTGTTCCAACGGTCAGATTTCAAACACACGCGGCAGCTTGACTTGGGCTACAAGTAAAGCTGACTCATCCAGCTCTGGATAAGATTTGCTCTCAGTGTCTTCGCTCGAAGACATAGGATTTTGGTTGAGCATCACTTCAGTCACTCTGACTTTGTTCACTTGGACCCCACTTAACAGTACGGTGGTTCCTATGACTCAACAAAGGAGAAAAGGAAACTACGAAATAACTATGTCTTCGCACTCCATAGTCTTCACGTGAATGTCTTCTCGAGTCATAATCTTCATTGTGATTATCTTCACATACCACCATTGTCTTCAATGTCTTCACACATTTTTAGGGGTCATCTTCGGTAGGTAAACCGAATCAATGAGGGACTACTACCTGTGTTATCCTGCAATTCTCACAAACACATTAGTCCCTCAACCAGGTTTGTCGTCAATACTCCAAAACCAACTAGGGGTGGCACTAGATGCACTTATAGAGCCCAACGCCTCGCACCCACACGCGTACGTGTACGAGAGAAACGTGCATCGCTCGGCCCCGACCACCCACCGTAACCGGGAACTCCCCGATATTTTCCTCGCCCTCGCTTCTACCACGGTTTTTTCCGTCATGGACGGCCCAAAGAATGTCATGCAGCTGCGTCTCCGGCCCGCCCAGGACGAAAAGCCCATTTTATTTCATGATTTTTTTGTCATAGAGTAGGAGCCCACCACATCTATGATGATACCTGGTTTTGTCACAATTATCGTCATAGAAGTGTCATAAGCATGACAGAAAAAATTTCGTTCGGCCCAAAATGTCACGGATGTGTCTTTTTTTTGTAGTGTGTGGGTGTATTTATCTCAAACTAAAATTTACCATCCGAAAAGAAAGTTGTCATACTTGACAACTAAAGTTGTCATCCTCGCCTCGCTAAACTTGCTATCAAAAAGTTTGAAGTTGCCATATGTCTGTGCCACATATGTGGCACTTATTAGGGTCCTATGTTTTTTCCTTGTTCTTATTGCATTGTCACAAGATTATGAATTGCTATATCATACCATTAAATTATCAATATAAATGACAGCTTTATTGAATTTATGAATCATTAAATTATCAATGTAAATACTACTGGATCCTAGTGATGGAATGAGGTCCATGAGTAATGAAGGAAAAGTCGAACGGAACAACCAGCCAGAAATGTCCTCATTTGGATTGCATTTGATTACATAGACCAACTGATGCGATCGTATCCTACATGGATATTAATTCTTTGTAGTACTAGCTACTAGCAACTGTCAGGTGGCAAGAGCAAAAATGTACCAGAAAATATTTGTTGTGTCAAAGTACCAACTGAACAAATATCTTCCATTTTTTAACATAATATGGGTCCCAAGGAGTCAGAGCAAATTCATTAGCCTCCTGGGTTGCGTGCTCGAGCGGTTCCGAAGGACCCCATCGATCCTTAGCTATAGATACCACGCCAAGGATCTGTCCTCGCCACCGTCGTTGCCGGATGCATGCGGCGGCGGGCGTTGCCCTTCCCACCGAAGGTGGAGGGTGTGTGGTGGCTCCCAGCTACCATCCCCTCTGCTCTTGATCTGTTGCTGGGCACCGACATCGTCCATGGTCGACTCGACATGGTTCCCCTTATTTCATATTCGGAAAATTTGGTTATGATGATCTAGATCCGGTCGGCAGGTGGTGGTGACTGTTGACTGTGCTGCAGCGATCCCCTATGGATCTACGACGGCGTTGGTCATTGAAAGGTCTTCAGGAGGGTTCATCCCTTCAGATTTGATGGTTGACTTCATCGGTGAGAAATAAACTATTGACGACGGCTTGACGCAGAGGGATCGATGGTTATGCAGTGGTGACGGTTGTACATCAGATGTAGCTGCAGGGATCATGAAGAAGTGGTGGCAACGACACATGAGTGACTGATGGCGGTGCTACTTGTGCATCTGGTATCAGCTTCGAGGTGTGAATAGCCTAGGTCTGATTTGAGGTGGTCATACCAGGCAATGATGATGTTTTTTACGCTGTTGCCTTATTGAAGGCATTACTCGGATATGCTCGAACTACAGGGTGAAAACCTAGATTCGTGCCTTTGTGGTAGGATCCGGTGACAACGGTGCTTGAGCATCGCTCCCTTCCTGAAGGCGTTACTATTGAAGAACCTCACCGCCCGTGTGGTGTCATGTTTGGTGTGGATATGGTCATTATTGTAGTTTGCTAATCACATATCTGATCGCTTGGTTTTTTTAATCTCGCCTACACATAGCTTTCGTCTTATATGACTTTTCTTTTTGCCAGCATTTTTTAGTGTGCATTCGTGTTGGTTGTGTGCATTCTAGCTATGCAGAGGTCGGGCGTGTGCTCACTATGTTTACATCTACTTGATGCTCCATTATGAGGCAATAATGTTGGGAAACGTAGTATGGAAAACAAAAAATTTCTATGCACACGCAATGATCTATCCATGGAGATGCATAGCAATGAGAGGGGGAGAGTGTGTCTACGTACCCTCGTAGACCGTAAGCGGAAGCGTTCCACAACGTGGTTGATGTAGTCGAACTTTCTTCGCGCTCCAACCGATCTAGTACCGAACGCACGGCACCTCCGCGTTCTGCACACGTTCAGCTCGGTGATGTCCTCCGCCTTCTTGATCCAGCAAGACGGCGAGTAGTAGATGAGTTCCGACAGCACGATGATGTGGTGACAGTGATGGCGATGTGATCTTCGCAGGGCTTCACCTAAGCACTACGAAAATATGACTCAGGGAGTAAATGGTGAACGGGGACACCGCACACGGCTAAGACAATGTTGTGTCCTTGTGTGGCGCCCCTTGTCGGTGTCAAAACTGGAAAATCTCGAGTAGGGGGTCCCAAGCTGTGTGTCATGGATCGATGGGTAACAGGAGACAGGGGACACAATGTTTACCAAGGTTCGGGCCCTCTCTATCGAGGTAATACCCTACTTCCTGCTTGATTGATCTTGATGAATATAGGGTTACAAGAGTTGATCTACCTCGAGATCATATGTTGTGGTCTAAGACCTAAGGGTATGATGAGTAATTTCATAATAATCTATTGGCTAGCCTAGCCTTGGCTTATATAATGCACCAGAGGCCTAGCATAACAAGAGTCCTAGCCGAATACATTGGTGGAGAGGAGTCCTTGTCTTGATCAGCAAGTCTTGTGGAATACTCCTCGTGTATACTTCGGTTGTCCGAACTGGCCCATGAGTAAACGGCCATGGGGGTCCTCGGCCCAATCCAACTGATCAGGAGACGACGTGGTGAGTACCCCCTAGTCCAGCACACCGTCAGTAGCCCCCTGAACCGGTCTTCAAGTTGGGGACGCTCCTCGATTCCTGCGAACTGTTCTTCATCTTCAGACGCCGGTCTTGAAAACTGGTTCAACAAATCTTCTCATCTTCGAACTTGAGGATCGCCGAGGTGAATCCGAAGAGTATACACGTCGGGTATCTGAGGAGCCCTTTAAGTCTTCGGCCTTTATCAATGCCTTGTTAATGCCACACCTCGGGTTTGAAGTTGTTCCCGTGCGGCGGTGTCCTCTTGTATCCGAGCTCCAACGCCGGACTGCATTTCGAGGTATTTTTTGCAGCCGAGCACCAACGCCGAACCGCTTCCAAGCTCCAACGTCGGACTGTGTCCGAGCTCCAATGCCGGACTATATCCGAGGTGTCATAGATCACCTTGGTTCGAAAAAGTTGAAGGAGTTTAGCCGAGCTTAATGCCGGAAATGCCCTCTATGGAGCCAGCCACTGGCGCCCGAGCTTTATGTCAGACTGCTTCCGAGGTGGTGCACCACCCCGACTGCGGGCCGATTTTTGTCAATAATTTTGATTGGTGCAATGTATTCTCTGCCGAGATATATATAGCCAGTAGCCCTCAAGGTGTGTCTCAGTAGAAAACCCGAGATGCACCTGAAGGATGACATAAGACCGCTGATCCTAGTAGCCCCTGAGACTCAGGTTGATTCGCAAAATTGGCCTGAGGATCAACTCCTAGCTCAGCAGAATAGTTCGGGACACAAAAAGCGGTGTGCAAAGTCCTCGAGACTCAAGTTGGGTGCGGCCGACCAACCTGAGGATCATAATCTCCTCGAAAACTATATTGCACTTAAATTTTCTGCATTGGATTGCCAATGCAGTAGCCCCCGAGACACTGGTCGGGTGGCAACACTAGATCAGGGGATCGATGTGCCCCTTTAATATTTATAAATAATGATAAGCCCGAAGCCCAGTAGCCCCCGAGCCTTAATGTGGGCACGGGTGGCCGAATTAAGGATTGATATCCCGAGTAAAATCACAAATTATGTGTAATGATCGATATCCTGAGTGAAAGCACCATTGTCGGTGTCAAAACCGGCAGATCTCGGGTAGGGGGTCCCAAGCTGTGTGTCATGGATCGATGGGTAACAGGAGACAGGGGACACGATGTTTACCCAGGTTCGGGCCCTCTCTATCGAGGTAATACCCTACTTCCTGCTTGATTGATCTTGATGAATATAGGGTTACAAGAGTTGATCTACCTCGAGATCATATGTTGTGGTCTAAGACCTAAGGGTATGATGAGTAATGTCATAATAATCTATCGACTAGCCTAGCCTTGGCTTATATAATGCACCAGAGGCCTAGGATAACAAGAGTCCTAGCCAAATACGTTGGTGGAGAGGAGTCCTTGTCTTGATCACCAAGTCTTTTGGAATCCTCCTCGTGTATACTTTGGTTGTCCGAACTGGCCCATGAGTAAACGACCATGGGGGTCCTCGGCCCAATCCAACTGATCGGGAGATGACGTGGTGAGTACCCCCTAGTCCAGGACACCGTCACCCCTCCCCATGTATATATAGGTGGGAGGGGAGAGGGGGGATGCCAGGGCAGTCAGGGCGCGCCCCTAGGGGCTGGCCGCCGGCCCTAGGGATCTTGCCCTCCTGCCCCCCCCCCTTCCTTGTATGGACAAGGGGGAAAGGAAAGAGGGGGAGAGGGAAGGAAGTGGGAGTCCAACTCCACACTTTCCTTTCCTCCTCCCCTTTCCTTTGCCTCCCCTTAGGCCGGCCCTATAGAGGGCACAGCAGCACCTTGTGGGCCGTTGTGTTCCTTCACTTGGCCCATAAGGCCCATATCTTTGCCGGGGATGCCCAAAACTCCTTCCGGTGACCCGATAAGTACCTAGTACCCTCCAAAACGCTTCCGGTGTCCATATACCATCGTCCTATATATCAATCTTTACCTCTCAACCATTTCGAGACTCCTAGTCATGTCAGTGATGTCATCCGGCACTCCGAACAACATTCGGCCATCAAATCATATAACTCATATAACACTATATTGTCAACGAACGTTAAGCGTGTGGACCCTACGGGTTCGAGAACTATGTAGACATGACCGAGACACCTCTTTGGTCAATAACCAATAGTGGAACCTGGATGCCCATAGAAGCTCCTACATATTCTACAAAGATCTTTATCGGTCGAACCGTTATGACAACATGCGTAATTCCCTATGTCCATCGGTATGTTACTTGCCCGAGATTTGATCGTCAGTATCTTCATACCTAGTTCAATCTCGTTACCGGCAAGTGTCTTTACTCGTTCCGTAAAACATCACCTCATGACTAACTCCTTAGTCATTTGCTTGCAAGCTTATGATGTGTATTACCGAGAGGGCCCAGAGATACATCTCCGATAATCGAAGTGACAAATCCTAATCTCGATCTATGCCAACTCAAAAAACACCTTCAGAGATACCTGTAGAGCATATTTACGATCACCCAGTTACGTTGTGACGTTTGATAGAACACGATGTACTCCTCCAGTATCCGGGAGTTGCATAATCTCATAGTCGAAGGAATATGTATTTGACATGAAGAAAGCAATAGCAATAAAACTGAACGACCATTATTCTAAGCTAACGGATGGGTCTTGTCCATCACATCATTCTCTTAATGATGTGATCCCGTTATCAAATGACAACACATGTCTATGGTTATGAAACCTTAACCATCTTTGATCAACGAGCTAGTCTAGTAGAGGCTTACTAGGGACACGGTATTTGTTTATGTATTCACACATGTATTTAGGTTTCCGATTAATACAATTCTAGCATGAATAATAAACCTTTATCATGAATAAGGAAATATAAAATAACAACTTTATTACTGCCTCTAGGGCATATTTCCTTCAGTCTCCCACTTGCACTAGAGTCAATAATCTAGATCACATTGTAATGAATCTAACACCCATGGAGTCTTGGTGCTGATGATGTTTTGCTCGCGAAAGAGGCTTAGTCAACAGGTCTGCCACATTCAGATCCGTATGTACTTTGCAAATTTCTATGTCTCCATACTTGACCTTTTCACGAATGGAGTTGAAGAATCTCTTGATGTGTTTGGTTCTCTTGTGAAACCTAGATTCCTTCATTAAGGCAATTGCTCCAGTGTTGTCACCAAAGATTTTCATTGGACTCGATGCACTAGGTATTACACCTAGATCGGATGTGAACTCCTTCATCCGACTCCTTCATGTGCTGCTTCCGAAGCAGCTATGTACTCCGCTTCACACGTTGATCCCGCCACGACGCTCTGCTTGGAACCGCACCAACTGATAGCTCCACCATTCAATATAAATACGTATCCGGTTTGTGACTTAGAGTCATCTAGATCAGTGTCGAAGCTAGCATCGACGTAACCATTTACGACGAGCTCTTCGTCACCTCCATAAACGAGAAACATATCATTTGTCCTTTTTCAGGTACTTCATGATGTTCTTGATCGTTGTCCAGTGATCCACTCCTGGATTACTTTGATACCTCCCTGCCAAACTTATGGCAAGGCACACATCAGGTCTGGTACACAACATAGCATACATGATAGAACCTATGGCTGAGGCATAGGGAATGACTTTCATTTTCTCTCTATCTTCTGCAGTGGTCGGGCTTTGAGTCTGACTCAACTTTACACCTTCTAACACAGGCAAGAACCCTTTCTTTGACTGATCCATTTTGAACTTCTTCAAAACTTTATCAAGGTATGTTCTTTGTGAAATTCATATTAAGCATCTTGATCTATCTCTATAGATCTTGATGCCCAATATATAAGTAGCTTCACCGAGGTCTTTCATTGAAAAGTTCTTATACAAGTATCCTTTTATGCTATCCAGAAATTCTATATCATTTCCAATCAATAATATGTCATCCACATATAATATCAGAAATGCTACAGAACTCCCACTCACTTTCTTCTAAATACAGGCTTCGCCGTAAGTCTGTATAAAACCATATGCATTGATCACCTCAACAAAGCATATGTTCCAACTCCGAGATGCTTGCACTAGTCCATAGATGGATCGCTGGAGCTTGCACACTTTGTTAGCACCTTTAGGGTCGAGAAAACCTTCTAGTTACATCATATACAACTCTTCTTTAAGAAATCCATTAAGGAATGCCGTTCTGACGTCCATTTGCCAGATTTCATAATTATAAAATGCGGCAATTGCTAACATGATTCAGACAGACTTAAGCACCACTACGGGTGAGAAAGTCTCATCATAGTCAACTCCTTGAACTTGTCAAAAACCTTTCGCGACAAGTCAAGATTTGTAGACAGTAACATTACCATCAGCGTCAGTCTTCTTCTTGAAGATCCATTTATTCTCAATGACTTGCCGATCATTGGGCAAGTCCACCAAAGTCCAAATTTTGTTCTCATACATGGATCCTATCTCAGATTTCATGGCCTCAAGCCATTTATCAGAATCTGGGCTCATCATAGCTTCTTCGTAGTTCGTAGGTTTGTCATGGTCTAGTAACATGACTTCCAGGACAGGATTACCGTACCACTCTGGTGTGGAACGTGCTTTGTTCGACCTACGAGGTCCAGTAGTAACTTGATCCAAAGTTTCATGATCATCATCATTAACTTCCTCTCTAGTTGGTGTAGGCATCACGGGAACGGATTTCTTTGATGTGTTATTTTCCAAATTGAGAGAAGGTACAATTAACTCATCAAGTTCTACTTTCCTCCCACTCACTTCTTTCGAGAGAAACTCCTTCTCTAGAAATGTTCCATTCTTGGCAATAAAGATCTGTCCTTCGGATCTTTGGTAGAAGGTGTACCCAATTGTTTCCTTAGGGTGTCCTATGAAGACGCACTTTTCTGATATGGGTGCATGACCATAAAAGATATTACTCATATAAATAGAACAACCATTATTCTCTGATTTAAATGAGTAATCGTCTCGCAATAAACAAGATCCAGATATAATGTTCATGCTCAACGCGGGCACCAAATAACAATTATTCAGGTCTAAAACTAATCCCGAAGGTAGATATAGAGGTAGCGTGCCGACAGCGATCACATCGACCTTGGAACCATTTCCGACGCGCATCGTCACCTCATCCTTAGCCAATCTTTGTTTAATCTGCAGCTCCTGTTTCAAGTTACAAATATGAGCAACTGGACCAGTATCAATACCCAGGCGCTGCTACGAGCATTAGTAAGCTATACATCAATAACATGTATATCAAATATACCTTTGTTTACTTTGCCATCCTTCTTATCTGCCAAGTATTTGGGGCAGTTCCGTTTCCAGTGACCAGTCCCTTTGCAGTAGAAGCACTCAGTTTCAGGCTTGGGTCTAGCTTTGGGCTTCTTCCCGAGAGTGGCAACTTGCTTACCATTCTTCTTGAAGTTCCCTTTCTTTCCCTTGCCCTTTTTCTTGAAACTAGTGGTCTTGTTAACCATCAACACTTGATGCTCCTTCTTGATTCCTACCTCCGCAGCCTTGAGCATTGCGAAGAGCTCGGGAATTGTTTTGTTCATCCCTTGCAGATTATAGTTCATCACGAAGCCTTTGTAGCTTGGTGGCAGTGATTGAAGAACTCTGTCAATAACACAATCAACTAGAAGATCAACTCCCAGCTAAGTCCAGTGATTATAATACCCAAACATTTTGAGTATGTGTTCACTGACAGAACTGTTCTCTTCCATCCTGCAGTTATAGAACTTGTTGACGACTTCATATCTCTCAACCCGGGCATTTGCTTGATATATTTGAAGGAAATATGCCCTAGAGGCAATAATAAAGTTGTTATTTATATTTTCCTTATATCATGATAAATATTTATTATTCATGCTAGAATTGTATTAACCGGAAACTTAGTACATGTGTGAATACATAGACAAACAAAGTGTCCCTAGTATGCCTCTACTTGACTAGCTCGTTAATCAAAGATGTTTAAGTTTCCTAACCATAGACATGTGTTGTTATTTGATGAACAGGATCACATCATTAGAGAATGATGTGATGGACAAGACCCATCCGTTAGCTTAGCATAAATGAACGTTTAGTTTTATTGCTATTGCTTTCATCATGACTTATACATGTTCCTCTAACTATGAGATTATGCAACTCCTGAATACCGGAGGAACACCTTGTGTGCTATCAAACGTCACAACGTAACTGGGTGATTGTAAAGATGCTCTACAGGTGTCTCCGATGGTGTTTGTTGAGTTGGCATAGATCGAGATTAGGATTTGTCACTCTGTGTATCATAGAGGTATCTCTGGGCCCTCTCGGTAATGCTCATCACTACAAGACTTGCAAGCAATGTGACTAATGAGTTAGTTGCGGGATGATGCATTATGGAACGAGTAAAGAGACTTGCCAGTAACGATATTGAACTAGGTGTGATGATACCGATGATCGAATCTCGGGCAAGTAACATACCGATGACAAAGGGAACAATGTATGTTGTTATGCGGTTTGACCGATAAAGATCTTCGTAGAATATGTAGGAGACAATATGAGCATCCAGGTTCCACTATTGGTTATTGACCGAAGATGTGTCTCGGTCATGTCTACATAGTTCTCGAACCCGTAGGGTCCGCACACTTAACGGTCGGTGACGATTTGTATTATGAGTTACGTGATTTGATGTACCGAAGTTTGTTCGGAGTCCTGGATGAGATCACGGATATGACGAGGAGTCTCGAAATGGTCGATACATAAAGATTGATATATTGGAAGGTTGTGTTTGGACACCGGAATGGTTTCGGAAAGGTTCGGACATTTTCCGGAGTACCGGGGGTTACCGGACCTCCCCGGGGAGTTAATGGGCCTTCATGGGCCCTAGTGGAGAGAGGAGGCGGCGGCCAGGTGGAGGCGCGCGCCCCCCCAAGCCCAAACCAAATTGGACTAGGGTTGGGGGACGGGCCCCTTTCCTTCTCTCCTCCTCCTCCTTCCCTCCTCCAAGTGGGAATAGGAAAGGGTGGGCCGAATCCTACTTGGACCGGGAGTCCAAGTAGGACTCCCCCCCATGACGCGCCCCCCTTGGGCCGGCCACCTCTCCTCCCCACTTTATATACGTGGGAGGGGGCACCCCAAAGACACATCAAGCCTTCTCTTAGCCGTGTGCGGTGCCCCCCTCCACAGTTACACACCTCGGTCATATCCTCGTAGTGCTTAGGCGAAGCCCTGCACCGGTAACTTCATCATCACCGTCGCCACGCCATTGTGCTGACGGAACTCTCCCTCGTCCTCAACTGGATCAAGAGATCGAGGGACGTCATTGAGCTAAACGTGTGCTGAACGCGGAGGTGCCGTACGTTCGGTGCTTGGATCGGTTGGATCGCGAAGACGTCCGACTACATCAACCACGTTACTAAACGCTTCCGCTTTCGGTCTACGAGGGTACGTGGACACACTTTCCCCACTCATTGCTATGCATCTCCTAGATAGATCTTGCATGATCGTAGGTAAAAAATTTGAAATACTGCGTTCCCATACGGTGGCATCCGAGCCAGGTCTATGCGTAGATGTTATATGCACGAGTAGAACACAATGAGTTGTGGGCGATAATAGTCATACTGCTTACCAGCAACATCTTACTTTGATTTGGCGGTATTGTTGGATGAAGCGGCCCGGGCCAACATTACATGACCGCGTTCATGAGACCGGTTCTACCGACGTGCTTCGCACACAGGTGGCTAGCGGGTCTCAGTTTCTCCAACTTTAGTTGAATCGAGTTTGACTATGCCCGGTCCTTGTTGAAGGTTAAAACAGCACACTTGACAAAAAAATCATTGTGGTTTTGATGTGTAGGTAGAATGGTTCTTGCTAGAAGCCCGTAGCAGCCACGTAAAGCTTGCCACAACAAAGTAGAGGACGTCTAACTTGTTTTTGTAGGGCTTGCTGTGATATGACATGGTCAAGACGTGATGATATATAAATTGTTGTATGAGATGTTCATGTTTTGTAAAAGTTATTGGCAACTGGTAGGAGCCTTGTGGTTGTCGCTTTATTGTATGAAATGCAATCGCCATGTAATTGCTTTACTTTAACATTAAACGGTAGCGAAACTCGTAGAAGCAATAGTTGGCGAGACGACAACGATGCTACGATGGAGATCAAGGTGTCAAGCCGGTGACGATGGTGATCATGACGGTGCTTTGGAGATGGAGATCAAAGGCACAAGATGATGATGGCCATATCATATCACTTATTTTGATTGCATGTGATGTTTATCTTTTATGCATCTTATTTTGCTTAGTATGGCAGTAGCATTATAAGATGATCTCTCACTAAATTTCAAGGTATAAGTGTTCTCCCTGAGTATGCACTGTTGCTACAGTTCGTCGTGCCGAGACACCACGTGATGATCGGGTGTGATAAGCTCTACGTTCACATACAACAGGTGCAAGCCAGTTTTGCACACGCAGAATACTCGGGTTAAACTTGACGAGCCTAGCATATGCAGATATGGCCTCGGAACACTGAGACCGAAAGGTCGAACGTGAATCATATAGTAGATATGATCAACATAGTGATGTTCACCATTGAAAACTACTCCATCTCACGTGATGATCGGACATGGTTTAGTTGATATGGATCACGTGATCATTTAGATGACTAGAGAGATGTCTATCTAAGTGGGAGTTCTTAAGTAATATGATTAATTGAACTTTAATTTATCATGAACTTAGTACCTGATAGTATTTTGCATGTCTATGTTGTTGTAGATCAATGGCCCATGCTATCGTTCCCTTGAATTTTAATGCGTTCCTAGAGAAAGCTAAGTTGAAAGATGATGGTAGCAACTACACGGACTGGGTCCGTAACTTGAGGATTATCCTCATTGCTGCACAGAAGAATTACGTCGTGGAAGCACTGTCGGTGTCAAAACCGGCGGATCTCGGGTAGGGGGTCCCGAACTGTGCGTCTAAGGTCGATGGTAACAGGATACAGGGGACACGATGTTTACCCAGGTTCGGGCCCTCTCTATGGAGGTAATACCCTACTTCCTGCTTGATTGATCTTGATGAATATGAGTATTACAAGAGTTGATCTACCACGAGATCGTAATGTCTAAACCCTAGAAGTCTAGCCTGTATGACTATGGTAATGTGTATCTCCCTATTCGGACTAAGTCCTCCGGTTTATATAGACACCGGGGAGATCTAGGGTTACATAGTTGGTTACATAGAAAGGAATCTTCATAGTTGATCGCCAAGCTTGCCTTCCACGCCAAGGAGAGTCCCAAACGGACACGGGTGCAGTCTTCGGTCTTCGTATCTTCACAGCCCATTAGTCCGGCCCACAGATAACAGGCCGGACGCCCGAGGACCCCTTAGTCCAGGACTCCCTCAGTAGCCCCTGAACCTGGCTTCAATGACGAGGAGTTCGGCGCGCAGATTGTCTTCGGGATTGCAAGGCGGGTTCCCCTTTCCGAACTCCAAGATAGTATTTAGACGCAATGATTGTATCCGGACCTGTATACACAGCTGCAGAGAATATAATATTCCATGAGTCCAATCCGCTGACAACTTTTTGGTAACGTGACATCACGCCTGCCCGGCCATTATTTTCGAACCGTTGTCTAGCCCGTCGTCCCACGTTTTGAGACGTGATTTTATTGGCATGTCTTATCCAAGCGGAGATCATGTCCCCTTTTTTAAGGGATTCTTATCAACCCAGACGTAGGTAACCCAACCGTCACTTGGGTACAACTCCTTGGGAATAGGCAACTTTTGAGGCCTGGAGGGAGACGTTCAATATTCGCGGTCTTTATATAGGGGTACAGACCCGTCTTTTTCTTTCACGCTTGCTTCTTCCTCAACCCTTGCTACCTCGAGTTCCAACACCCGGGTTTCAATCGCCGCAAGCTCCGATCATGTCCGGATCCAACCGTCAAGGCCGGTGGGTGGCTTCTTCTGTCACATAGGAGGATATTGCAAAGCTTCGGGCGGTGAGGTATCTGACCGCAGAAATCCTTCATCGACTTCCTGTTGAGGGGCAGGTTATCCCTTCCCCTAGATCTGACGAGAGGGTCATGTTCGTGTCCCACTTCCTCCATGGGTTAGGGTTCGCGCTTAACCCCTTCGTCCGAGGGCTCATGTTCTATTATGGGCTAGATTTTCACGATCTGGCCCCGGACTCTATTCTTCTTATCTCGGCGTTTATCGTCACATGCGAAGCCTTCCTCCGAACTCCTCCGCACTTCGGCTTGTGGCTCAAGACCTTCAACGTGAAGCCACAAGTGATAGAGGGGGAGCAAGGAGAGTGCGGTGGTGCCGCAATTAACAAGCTTGCTAGCACTGTTTGGTTAAAGGGATCATTTGCCGAATTTTCCGACTTATGGCAGCAGGGGTGGTTCTATATCACCGAGCCTCGTGGCTCCAAGTGGGCAGCTGCGCCTGCGTTCCGATCCAGCCCCCCAGTTCAGCTTGCATCATGGATCAATAAGGGGTTGGACTGGGGATCAGTTGATGAAGTGCGGACCCTGCAGAGCCGCATCAGAAGCCTCACCGAAAAGGGCATCGATCTCGTCAATGTTGTTCAAGTAATGCTAGTTCGCCGGACCCTGCCGTGCCAGCGACGGCCTCTCCGCCTGTGGGAGTTTAATCCGGAAGGGCCGCGGACTCTTCGGCACTACGCACGAAGGAATGTGGAGATTGTTTTTCGGGAAATGAAAGGAATGGTCGGACACCACCGAAGATATCGGCCTTGACTATAACCATCCAGACACCTACGTAAGTATTCCATTTCCAAACACCTTTTAGTCGAGCACCCTGTATTAAGGTACTGAGCAAACCATCCCTTTCCAGGGCTGGATAAAGAAAGTGGAACGAATCAGGTGTCCAGCCCCCCTTCCCGAAGACTCAGCAGGCGCTGTGCTGACGAGGATGCTGGCCCTGACACCCTACCAGGTGCCTATGAAGGAGGGCGAGAACAAGGAGACTAGAGGTAACCCTTGTTCCAGAGGTAGACTAGACACACTGTCCGGGAAAACCGAAACTCCTTCGCCCAAAGGCAAAGGTGCAGGAGAAGCAAACATCCCTTCTTCTCATGGCAAGAAGAGGGCTGCCTCCGAGGATCGGGAGGGGAAGTCTCCCAAGAGAGGTAAAATGCCATCGTCGGGCGGCTCGGGCCTGGCGAGCAACGTCGCGGTATAGCTCCATCATGAGGACAGGTCTCCAGGCAAATCGTAAGTGAAGCAAGGTGCTTTTAAATACATCCTACTCCCTTCCTGTTACCGAAGCAACATCTAATATGTGAATGTCTTTGCGGTATGGCGCCCAGTGTTCCTCAACAATCCTCTTCCTCGGGAGATCTTCTTCCGGAAATGATGGAGAGTGATACGCCCTCTCCGGCCTCCTCTCCCAACAGGGCAGACGACTTTGAGGTGTCGTCCCGGAGGGTTTCTCCCGAGCGACAAGCAGTGCGGGGGAGGAAAAAAGCATTACCCAAAGGCAGCGCCTCTGTCGCTCAGGGTTCGGGGGTCAGGAATGACGGCCCCGGACTATCCGGTTTATAGCCGGAGATGAGTAAACGGATCCCTTCGAAGGAAGGCCGTACTTCTGCGGCGGCTTCCGAAGATCCGGAGGCGCCGGACATGTTGACGGACATGCTGCGACAAGCGTTCGTCTCAGAGGAACACCGTACCTTGATGGGTACAGTGGTCGAGAAGGTTCTATCTGCGAAGAGCGGATTGAATGAGGCCTTCACGAGCCTGCTAAGAGGCTTCGAGGTTTGTGATGTAATTTTTCAAGCTGTACTTTATTCGCCAAATGCGCCTGTGTATAGATAGTAGCCCCTGAGACTCGGATTGCCGTCCCAAAGGAGGCGATCAGAGGGTCAAAAAAGATATGCTCGGGTAATAAGTGCTGTAATTGGAACACAGGCTGTTTCCCCCTGGCGATTGTCCGGACAACAGAGGTAGCCGAATTGCAGCGAAAGCTTGATATGGCGGGGGATGACATTGCATTGATTAACAAGCGTCTTGACGAATCGCAAGGTATGTAATTCGAGCCTGCATTACACAGATGTGCTTATGATGTAAGCCTAACGCTGGAAATTGTATATTGTGTATGCATGACTGTAGATGGTGCCGTCGCCGTTGAAATTCTTCGGGCGGAGCTGGCCCGGGCCAAAGAGCAAGCCCGGTTTAGTAATGCGGCTGCCGAAAAGGCATCGACTGAGTTAAAAGCCGAACAAGCTGCTCAGCGCCAAGACGAGGGGAGGATATCCACGATGGCGCTCGAACTAAAAAATGCTACTAGCCGCTGTGAACTTCTTGAGAAGGAGAATGAAGCCAAAACGGCTGAACTTGACAAGGCCTTACAAGAGGTGAGAGAAGCGCGGTCTGAATCCAGAGCAGCCCATGAGGAGATCCAGCAAGCTGGGGAGATTGTGGCTGGTAAGCCCTTTTTGCTACAGACTAAGTTCGGCGACCCGAACTATGCTCAGCTTAACCAGGTGTGGAGTTCTCCGGACGAGTTTTTAGACATGCCGAAGAGTTCTTCCGATGCGGCGCAGTTTTACCAAGCGCGAGAGGGGTATGCAACGGAGAAGCTTTTCTAGTCACAATTTGGCGCATCAACACGCCCTCTGTTGCTGAATGAACAGATGTCCCAATGGGCCGAGCTTCATAGGATATCCGGCGCTGCCATGAAGAACATCATAATCCGGTTATGGCCAACCGAGCCTGTTCCGAATAGCTACTTCGGCTTGGTGCAGCGGCTTGCTGATGCGGTGCCACGAATTGACGTTGTGAAGCGGCTGGTGTGCATTGAGGGTGCACGGATGGCCTTTGCCCGAGTCAAGACATTTTGGGGGAAGATGAAGGCCATCGATGTGGCGGCGAAGAGTCCGCCCAAGAGCAAGGACTGCCCTGAACCAGAGCATTATTTTGAAGACGTCCTAGAGGCCGCCCGCTTGATAGAGGGGCAATGCTCGAAAGACATAATGTTCGAGTGAGGTGTATGAGAATTGTAAAAGACAATTTTATAGTTAATCTATTTTTATGTTTTGCTCGAAAGCTTGTGTTCCTCCTGTGCGGTCGTTTTAATATAATCTGAAAGTTTTCCAGTCGTCGGCTTCAGCCCCCTCGTAGGAAGTACGGGGGTGTTCAGAAAAGCATTTAATCACTCTTGATCCAATGTCTTGGTCCATGAAGGAGGTGATAATGCGGCGAACCAGGCAATCGGACTATAGGGTGTTAACACTTTCACTTAGCCATAGGAGTTTTATGGTGGGTCTACGACATAGCCCCTGGTATGTACGCGGCGTATTATAATACGATGCTTTACATATTTTGATCTGAAAAAGATCCTTCGTATGACACGGAGAGAATCGCTAAAGATTCCAATAAGTCGTCAAGTGGTTGACCAGCTCTCGCCGCATCATGACAGTCAGTTTTCGGCTTTCTCTACTGAGGTACTTGACCAGATGAACCGGAAGCACAATCGCAGTAGTTCTCCCTTTACTACCCTAGCCGATGGAGCGGAACGTAGGGTAGCAAGCACAGGAGCCGGACAACCCAACTATTGACCCAAGACAATGATTAGGAGCTAATGCATATAAGGCCAAACTTGCGACGCCGAAGTACGCTATAAAGTTGTTCGGACTTTGTTGGCAACTCATTTGTTCCCATACCGAGCCCCTGGCAGTTTATGCCGAGGTATATCTGTGAAACAACCCTAGGAGCCATATTCATTGGTGAAAAGACACGAATGATTAATTCGGATAATGTTTACTGGGACCTGAGCGATATGCCAATGATTACTTTATATATAAAGACCACAACCCCGGCTATTTGACATGCCCAGGGTGAAGGCGGAGGGAAAAAGGCATATTACAGGATCGAAATAAAGAGTGCGGTCTACAAAAAAGTTATTTTGGATCTCCTGTCGCACGTCTGCGCCGCCTGTCCTCGGGGAGGGGGATCCTTGACGGATGTAGCCCCTTAGGTGAGTGTACGGATCCGAACTCCGATAGAGTCAATTTTAGATGTTTGTCCTTTTCCTCACCTATTTTTAAGAGATAATAAAGAAAGGAATAAAAATAAAAGAGATAGAAAATGTTACGGGAATGCTTGCAGGCTTGTCCGTATTGTGCTTCCGCCAATGCCCATGGTATCTTGAGTGCGTAGTGATGTATGCGTGGTACAAATTTTGCAGGTATATGCGGTGGGCGGCGAAAGCCGAACTGCTATTTCTGCTCCGGGATTAGTCGATCCTCGGGGGGAGATTGCTTCTGACCCCCATTATTTCGTTGGTGAACCTCTCCGTCGTCCATGTCGCCTTGCGGCCTCCTCCCCTTGTGTTCGGCGTTGAGCTTGCCGGCCTGCTTGAAGACCCAGCAGTTTCTAATGGTATGATTAGCTGGTTTATCGGGGTGGCCATGAATCTGGCAGGGTCGGTCCAATATCCTGTCTAGGTTGGATGGTTCATCCCGGTTCGCCTTGAATGGCTTCTTCCGTTGACCGGGCTTGGGATTGCTGAATCCGGCGTTGACCGCTGTGTCGCGTGATCTTTCATTATCATTGCGACTGTTGTGTTTGCTTCGTCGTGGCTTTCCATTGTCGTCTCGGATTTTGGAAGTGCCCGAGTCGCTGGCGCTGTTGCTTCTATGAGCGAGCCAGCTGTCTTCTCCCGCGCAAAAGCAGGTCATTAGAGCAGTGAGGGCTGTCATGTATTTAGGTCTTTCTTGACCAAGGTGGCGTGCAAACCATTCGTCCCGGACGCTGTGTCTGAAGGCCGCAAGGGCTTCCGCGTCCGAACAGTCGACGATTTGGTTCTTTTTAACTAAGAACCTAGTCCAGAGCTTCTGGGCTGACTCTCCAGGCTGCTGGACAATGTGACTTAAGTCATCGGCATCCGGTGGCCGGACATATGTTCCTTGGAAGTTGTCGCGAAAGGCGTCTTCCAATTCTTCCCAGGTGCCAATAGAATTTTCCGGCAGACTGTTTAACCAGTACCGAGCTGGTCCTTTGAGTTTTAGTGGTAGGTATTTGATGGCATGAAGGTCGTCTCCGCGGGCCATGTGTATATGGAGGAGGAAGTCCTCGATCCATACTGCGGGATCCGTTGTTCCGTCGTATGATTCGATATTCATGGGTTTGAACCCGTCTGGGAATTCATGCTCCATTACTTCGTCTGTGAAACAAAGAGGGTGTGCGGTGCCTCTATGTTGGGCCACACTGCGGCGTACCTCCGAAGGAGTCCGTTTGCGGTTTTCGGCCCGGGAGTGGCTAGATTTGTCACGTCCGAATAAGTAGCCGTCGTCGCGTGTCGAGGTATGCCCTTGCCATCCGTAGATCGATCTTGCGTGTCCTGGTCTACTATCCAAGTCCTTTCGAAGGTCGTAAGTACAACCCGGAGCTGTTTTATTCTTTCCTTTATAGCGAGGTGGGGCGGGCTAGTGTTCGGCTTGAATTGCCGCTTTATCCGGACCGCGGGGCGGTCGGTCCGCCGTACTGTCCCGACCGCATGGTGGTCGGTCCGCATTGCGCGAGGGAGGTATGGGCTCCGGTGCCTCCTCATTGAACTGAGGTAGTGATCTGCGTTTCGGATATCTCTTGGCTGGGCGCTTGAGGCCGTATTCTTCGGCTGCCAGGACATCAGTCCACCTGTCATTGAGCAGGTCTTGGTCAGCTTGAAGCTGCTGCTGCTTCTTTTTCAGGCTCTTTGCAGTGGCTATTAGCCTGCGCTTGAAGCGCTCCTGCTCGAGCGGTTCCTCAGGCACGATGAAGTCTTCGTCGCCAAGGCTTGCCTCATCTTCGAAGAGTGGAAGGTAGTTATCATCCTCCGAATTGTCGTCTGTGGCCAGTTCATCAGGGCTGGCTTGCCTGTTTTCTTGTTCCTCCTGTTCGGATGTTGCTCCAACAGGGTCTTCATTGTTTTCGGCGTCGTCCGGAGTATTATTTTCTCCGGTGCCAATGTTGCTGTCTTTTGAACGACGTGACTTAGAACGGCGTTTAGGACGCCGGTGCTTGGACTGTGTCTCGGGAGGTTTATTCTCAACTGGACCTTCTTTGTCATCGTCGTTAGCTTCTTTAGGTGTATCAACCATGTACACATCATATGAGGAAGTGGTCGTCCATCGTCCAATAAATGGTGGGTTTTGACCCTGTTCCTCATCGTCATTGTCGTCCATGCCATCGATGTCTTCGGAGCCGTAGTCAAGCGTGTCGGTTAAGTCCTCGACAGTGGCTATGCAGTGGGTGGCTGGTGGGAAGCAAAATTCTCCGTCATCAGCGCCTAGTTCGAACCGGACATAGTTCGGCTGTGAGTCCCCCGCCAAGGACAGGTTCTTTAAAGATTTTAGCACATCGCCCAAGAGCGAGTGTTGGAAGATGTCTGCAGCGCTGAACTCGAAAATCGATAACCGATCAAGCTCGGTGTCCGCATGCATACGTGGTTCGGAATTTATAGCTGGAGATGAATCCGGAGTTTCGGCAACGCAGGTATTGCGTGAGGTTGAGTCTGTGTGCGGCTCCAGCGCCGTGGACTCCGTGGCCTCGGATGGCACGATCCGCTCCAGATCTAAGGCCAGAGCAGTATCAGGAACCATCTCCTGATTGTGGTCCGATGACAGATTTAAGTCATGTTCATCGGAGCGAGGGGGAGCGATCGCCGCGGTCTCAAATCCGTCGAATATCAAGTCTCCATGGATGTTCGCGATGTAGTTCAAGCTTCCGAATCTGACCTGGTGGCCAGGGGCGTAGCTATCGATCTGCTCCAGATGGCCAAGTGAGTTGGCCCGCAGTACGAAGCCGCCGAACACGAAGATCTGTCCGGGAAGGAAGGTTTCCCTTTGGACAGCGTCACTATCAACGATTGAAGGGGCCATCGAACCTTTTGTCAACGGCACAATGAAACTCTCAATGAAAGCACCAATGTCGGTGTCAAAACCGGCGGATCTCGTGTAGGGGGTCCTGAACTGTGCGTCTAAGGTCGATGGTAATAGGAGACAGGGGACACGATGTTTACCCAAGTTCGGGCCCTCTCTATGGAGGTAATACCCTACTTCCTGCTTGATTGATCTTGATGAATATGAGTATTACAAGAGTTGATCTACCACGAGATTGTAATGGCTGAACCCTAGAAGTCTAGCCTGTATGACTATGGTAATGTGTGTCTCCCTATTCGGACTAAGTCCTCCGGTTTATATAGACACCGAGGACATCTAGGGTTACATAGAGTCGGTTACATAGAAAGGAATCTTCATAGTTGATCGCCAAGCTTGCCTTCCATGCCAAGGAGAGTCCCATCCGGACACGGGTGCAGTCTTCGTTCTTCGTATCTTCACAGCCCATTAGTCCGGCCCACAGATAACAGGCCGGACGCCCGAGGACCCCTTAGTACAGGACTCCGTCAAGCACCGCTAGGTGCAAGACCCGCTGCAGGAGCAACTCCGGACGTTATGAATGTCTGGCAGAGCAAACTGATGACTACTCGATAGTTCAGTGTGCCATGCTTTACGGCTTGGAACCGGGACTTCAACGATGTTTTGAACGTCATGGAGCATATGAGATGTTCCAGGACTTGAAGTTAATATTTCAAGCAAATGCCCGGATTGAGAGATATGAAGTCTCCAATAAGTTCTACAGCTGCAAGATGGAGGAGAATAGTTCTGTCAGTGAACATATACTCAGAATGTCTGGGTACCACAACCACTTGACTCAATTGGGAGTTAATCTTCCTATTGATAGTGTCATTGACAGAGTTTTTCAATCACTGCCACCAAGCTATAAAAGCTTTGTCATGAACTATAATATGCAAGGGATGGATAAGACAATTCCCGAGCTCTTCGCAATGCTAAAGGCTGCGGAGGTAGGAATCAAGAAGGAGCATCAAGTGTTGATGGTTAACAAGACCACTAGTTTCAAAAAAAAGGCAAAGGGAAGAAGGGGAACTTCAAGAAGAACGGCAAGCAAGTTGTTGCTCAAGTGAAGAAACCCAAGTCTGGACCTAAGCCTGAGACTGAGTGCTTCTACTGCAAAGGGATTGGTCACTGGAAGCGGAACTGCCCCAAGTATTTGGCAGATAAGAAGGCTGGCAAAGTGAAAGGTATATTTGATATACATGTTATTGATGTGTACCTTACTAATGCTCGTAGTAGCGCCTGGGTATTTGATACTGGTTCTGTTGCTCATATTTGCAACTCGAAACTGGGGCTATGGATTAAACAAAGATTGGCTAAGGACGAGGTGACGATGCGCGGGGGAAATGGTTCCAAAGTCGATGTGATCGCCGTTGGCATGCTACCTCTGCATCTACCTTTTGGATTAGTTTTAGACCTGAATAATTGTTATTTGGTGCCAGTGTTAAGCATGAACATTATATCTGGATCTTCTTTGATGCGAGACGGTTATTCATTTAAATCAGAGAATAATGGTTGTTCTATTTATATGAGTAATATCTTTTATGGTCATGCACCCTTGAAGAGTGGTCTATTTTTGTTGAATCTCGATTGTAGTGATACACATATTCATAATATTGAAGCCAAAAGATGCAAGGTTAATAATGATAGTGCAACTTATTTGTGGCACTGCCGTTTAGGTCATATTGGTGTAAAGCGCATGAAGAAACTCCATGCTGATGGGCTTTTGGAATCACTTGATTATGAATCACTTGATGCTTGCGAACCATGCCTCATGGGCAAGATGACTAAGACTCCGTTCTCCGAAATAATGGAGCGAGCAACAAACTTGTTGGAAATAATACATACTGATGTATGCGGTCCGATGAGTGTTGAGGCTCGCGGTGGGTATCATTATTTTTTGACCTTCACGGATGATTTGAGTAGATATGGGTATATCTACTTGATGAAACATAAGTCTGAAACATTTGAAAAGTTTAAAGAATTTCAGAGTGAAGTGTAAAATCATCGTAACAAGAAAATAAAGTTTCTACAATCGGATCGTGGAGGTGAATATTTGAGTTACGAGTTTGGTCTTCATTTGAAACAATGTGGAATAGTTTCACAACTTACACCACCTGGAACACCACGGCGTAATGGTGTGTCCGAACGTCGTAATCGTACTTTATTAGATATGGTGCGATCTATGATGTCTCTTACTGATTTACCGCTCTCATTTTGGGGTTATGCTTTAGAGACGGCTGCATTCACGTTAAATAGGGCACCATCTAAATCCGTTGAGACGACACCATATGAACTGTGGTTTGGCAAGAAACCCAAGTTGTCGTTTCTTAAAGTTTGGGGTTGCGATGCTTATGTGAAAAAGCTTCAACCTGATAAGCTCGAACCCAAATCGGAGAAATGTGTCTTCATAGGATACCCAAAGGAGACTGTTGGGTACACCTTCTATCACAGATCCGAAGGCAAGATATTCGTTGCTAAGAATGGATCCTTTCTAGAGAAGGAGTTTCTCTTGAAAGAAGTGAGTGGGAGGAAAGTATAACTTGATGAGGTAACTATACCTGCTCCCTTATTGGAAAGTAGTTCATCACAGAAATCAGTTCTAGTGATTCCTACACCAATTAGTGAGGAAGCTAATTATGATGATCATGAAACTTCAGATCAAGTTACTACCGAACCTCATAGGTCGACCAGAGAAAGATCCGCACCAGAGTGGTATAGTAATCCTATTCTGGAAGTCATGTTAATTGACCATGACGAACCTACGAACTATGAGGAAGCGATGATGAGCCCAGATTCCGCGAAATGGCTTGAGGCCATGAAATCTGAGATGGGATCCATGTATGAGAACAAAGTGTGGACTTTGGTTGACTTGCCCGATGATCGACAAGCCATAGAGAATAAATGGATTTTTAAGAAGAAGACTGATGCTGACGGCAATGTCACTGTCTACAAAGCTCGACTTGTTGCGAAAGGTTTTCGACAAGTTCAAGGAGTTGACTACGATGAGATCTTCTCACCCGTAGCGATGCTTAAGTCTGTCCGAATCATGTTAGCAATTGCCGCATTTTATGATTATGAAATTTGGCAAATGGATGTCAAAACTGCATTCCTTAATGGATATCTTAAAGAAGAGTTGTATATGATGCAACCAGAAGGTTTTGTCGATCCTAAAGGTGCTAACAAAGTGTGCAAGCTCCAGCGATCCATTTATGGACTGGTGCAAGCCTCCCGCAGTTGGAATATACGCTTTGATAGTGTGATCAAAGCATATGGTTTTGTACAGACTTTTGGAGAAGCCTGTATTTACAAGAAAGTGAGTGGGAGCTCTATAGCATTTCTGATATTATATGTGGATGACATATTGTTGATCGGAAATGATACTGAATTTCTGAATAGCATAAAAGGATACTTGAATAAGAATTTTTCAATGAAAGACCTCGGTGAAGCTGCTTATATATTAGGCATCAGGATCTATAGAGATAGATCAAGACGCTTAATTGGACTTTCACAAAGCACATACCTTGATAAAGTTTTGAAAAAATTCAAAATGGATCAGTCAAAGAAAGGGTTCTTGCCTGTGTTACAAGGTGTGAAGTTGAGTCAGACTCAATGCCCGACCACTTCAGAAGATAGAGACAAAATGAAAGTCATTCCCTATGCCTCAGCCATAGGTTCTATCATGTATGCAATGTTGTGTACCAGACCTGATGTGTGCCTTGCTATTAGTTTAGCTGGGAGGTACCAAAGTAACCAGGAGTGGATCACTGGACAGCGGTCAAGAACATCCTGAAATACCTGAAAAGGACTAAGGATATGTTTCTTGTTTATGGAGGTGACAAAGAGCTTGTCGTAAACGGTTACGTCGATGCAAGCTTTGACACTGATCCGGATGACTCTAAGTCACAAACCGGATACGTATTTATATTGAATGGTGGAGCTGTCAGTTGGTGCAGTTCCAAGCAGAGCGTCGTGGCGGGATCTACGTGTGAAGCGGAGTAAAAAGCTGCTTCGGAAGCAGCAAATGAAGGAGTCTGGATGAAGGAGTTCATATCCGATCTAGGTGTCATACCTAGTGCATCGGGTCCAATAAAAATATTTTGTGACAATACTGGAGCAATTGCCTTGGCGAAGGAATAATCCAGATTTCACAAGAGAACCAAACACATCAAGAGACGCTTCAATTCCATCAGCGATCAAGTCAAGGAGGGAGACATAGAGATTTGCAAGATACATACGGATCTGAATGTTGCAGACCCGTTAACTAAGCCTCTCTCACGAGAAAAACATGATCAGCACCAAGACTCCATGGGTGTTAGAATCATTACTATGTAATCTAGATTATTGACTCTAGTGCAAGTGGGAGACTGAAGGAAATATGCCCTAGAGGAAATAATATAGTATTTATTTATATTTACTTATATCATGATAAATGTTTATTATTCATGCTATAATTGTATTAACCGGAAACTTAGTACATGTGTGAATACATAGACAAACATAGTGTCCCTAGTATGCCTCTACTTGACTAGCTCGTTAATCAAAGTTGGTTAAGTTTCCTGACCATAAACATGTGTTGTCATTTGATGAACGGGATCACATCATTAGAGAATGATGTGATGGACAAGACCCATCTGTTAGCTTAGCATAAATGATCGTTTAGTTTTATTGCTATTGCTTTCATCATGACTTATACATGTTCCTCTAACTATGAGATTATGCAACTCCCGAATACCGAAGGAACACCTTGTGTCCTATCAAACGTCACAACGTAACTAGGTTATTATAAAGATGCTCTACAGGTGTCTCCGATGGTGTTTGTTGAGTTGGCATAGATCGAGATTAGGATTTGTCACTCCATGTATCGGAGAGGTATCTCTGGGCCCTCTCGGTAATGCTCATCACTATAAGCCTTGCAAGCAATGTGACTAATGAGTTAGTTGCGGGATGATGCATTACGGAATGAGTAAAGAGACTTGCCGGTAACGAGATTGAACTACATATGATGATACCGACGATCGAATCTCGGGCAAGTAACATACCGATGACAAAGGGAACAACGTATGTTGTTATGTGGTTTGACCGATAAAGATCTTCGTAGAATATGTAGGATACAATATGAGCATCTAGGTTCCACTATTGGTTATTGACTGGAGATGTGTCTCGGTCATGTCTACATAGTTCTCGAACCCGTAGGGTCCGCACGCTTAACGATCGATGACGATTTGTATTATGAGTTATGTCATTTGATGTACCGAAGTTTGTTCAGAGTCCCGGATGAGATCAAAGACATGACGAGGAGTCTCGAAATGGCCGATACATGAAGATTTATATATTGGAAGGTTGTGTTTGGACACCGGGATGGTTTCGGAAAGGTTCGGACATTTTCCGGAGTACCGGGGGTTACCGGACCCCCCCCCCCCCCGGGAGTTAATGGGCCTTCATGGTCCCTATTGGAGAGAGGAGGCGGCGGCCAGGTGGAGGCGCCCCCCCCCCCAAGCCCAAACCAAATTGGACTAGGGTTGGGGTGGCCCCCCTTTCCTTCTCTCCTCCTCCTCCTTCCCTCCTTCTCCTAGTGGGAATAGGAAAGGGGGGCCGAATCCTACTTGGACCGGGAGTCCAAGTAGGACTCCCCATCATGGCGCCCCCCCCCCCTTGGGCCGGCCACCTCTCCTACCCCCCCTTTATATACGTGGGAGGGGGCACCCCAAAGACACACCAAGCCTTCTCTTAGCCATGTGCGGTGCCCCCCTCCACAGTTACACACCTCGGTCATATCGTCGTAGTGCTTAGGCGAAGCCCTGCACCGGTAACTTCATCATCACCGTCGCCACGCAGTCGTGCCGACGGAACTCTCCCTCGTCCTCAACTGGATCAAGAGATCGAGGGACGTCATCAAGCTGAACGTGTGCTGAACGCGGAGGTGCCATACGTTCGGTGCTTGGATCGGTTGGATCGCGAAGACGTTCGACTACATCAACCACGTTACTAAACGCTTCCGCTTTCGGTCTACGAGGGTTACGTGGACACACTCTCCCCGCTCGTTGCTATGCATCTCCTAGATAGATCTTGCATGATCGTAGGTAAAAATTTTGAAATACTGTGTTCCCCAACAATATTAACTTCAACTCCTGGAACATCTCATATGCTCCATGACGTTTAAAACGTATTTGAAGTCCCGGTTCTAAGCCATAAAGCATGGCACCCTGAACTATTGAGTAGTCATCAGATCGAGCTTGCCAGACGTTCATAACATCAGCTTCAGCTCCTGCAGCAGGCCTTTCACCTAGCGGTGCATCAAGGACATAATTATTTTGTGCAGCAATGAGGATAATCCTCAAGTTACTGACCCGGTCCGTGTAGTTGCTACCATCATCTTTCAACTTAGCTTTCTTTAGGAACGCATTAAAATTCAGGGGAACGGTAGCTCGGGCCATTGATCTACAACATAGATATGCAAAACTATAAGACTAAGTTCATGATAAATTAAGTTCAATTAATCAAATTACTAATGAACTCCCACTTAAATAGCATCCCTCAAGTCATCTAGTGATATGTGATCCAAATCAACTAACCCATGTCCGATCATCACGTGAGATGCGGTAGCCATCAATGGTGAACATCTCTATGTTGATCATATCTATTATATGATTCATGTTCGACCTTTCGGTCTCCAGTGTTTCGAGACCATGTCTGTACATGCTAGGCTCGTCAAGTTAAACCCAAGTATTCTGCGTGTGCAAAACTGTCTTACACCCGCTGTATGTGAACATAGAGTCTATCACACCCGATCATCACGTGGTGTCTCAAAACGATGAACTGTAGCAATGGTGCATACTCAGGGAGAACACTTTTATCTTGAAATTAAGTGAAGGGATCATCTTATAATGCTACCTCCGTACTAAGCAAAATAAGATGCATAAGAGATAAACATCACATGCAATCAAAATATGTGACATGATATGGCCATCATCATCTTGTGCTTTTGATCTCCATCTCCAAAGCAACGTCATGATCTCCATCGTCACCGGCTTGACACCTTGATCTCCATCATAGCATCGTGGTCGTCTCGCCAACTATTGCTAACGCATAGCGGTAAAGTAAAGCAATTACATGGTGTTTGCATTTCATACAATAAAGAGACAACCATAAGGCTCCTATCGGTTGCCGATAATTTACAAAACATGGTCATCTCATACAATAACGTATATCACATCATGTCTTGACCATATCACATCACAACATGCCCTGCAAAAACAAGTTAGATGTCCTCTACTTTGTTGTTGCAAGTTTTACGTGGCTGCTACGGGCTTCTAGCAAGAACCGCTCTTACCTACGGCAAAAACCACAACGGTGTTTCATCAAGTTTGTTGTTTTAACCTTCTTCAAGGACCGGCCGTAGTCAAATTCGATTCAACTAAAGTAGGAGAAACAGACACCCGCCAGCCACCTTTATGCAAAACAAGTTGCATGTTCAGTCGGTGGAACCAGTCTCATGTGCGCGGACATGTAAGGTTGGTCCGGGCCGCTTCATCCCACAATACCGCCGAATCAAAATATGACGTTGGTGGTAAGCAGTATGACAATCACCGCCCACAACTCTTTGTGTTCTACTCGTGCATATCATCTACGCATAGACCTGGCTCGGATGCCAGTGTTGGGAAATGTAGCATGGAAAACAAAAAAATTCTACGCATACGCAATGATCTATCCATGGAGATGCATAGCAACAAGAGGGGGAGCGTGTGTCTACGTACCCTCGTAGACCGTAAGCGGAAGCGTTTCACAACACGGTTGATGTAGTCGAACTTTCTTCGCGCTCCAACCGATCTAGTACCGAATGAATGGCACCTCCGCATTCTGCACACGTTCAGCTCGGTGACATCCTCCGCCTTCTTGATCCAGCAAGACGGCGAGGTAGTAGATGAGTTCCAGCAACACGACGGTGTGGTGACGGTGATGGTGATGTGATCTCCGCAGGGCTTCGCCTAAGCGTTACGAAAATATGACCGAGGAAGTAAACGGTGGACGGGGGCGCCACACACGGCTAAGACAATGTTGTGTCCTTGTGTGGCGCCCCCTCCCCATGTATATATAGGTGGGAGGGGAGAGGGGGCAACCAGGGCGCGCCCCTAAGGCTTGCCCCCCCCCTTCCTTGTATGGACAAGGGGGAAAGGAAAGAGGGGCTGCGAGGGAAGGAAGTGGGAGTCCAACTCCACGCTTTCCTTTCCTCCTCCCGTTTCCTTTCCCTCCCCTTAGGCCGGCCCTATAGAGGGTGCACCAGCCCCTTGTGGGCTGTTGTGTTCCCTCACTTGGCCCATAAGGCCCATATCTTTGCCGGGGATGTCCGAAACTCCTTCCGATGACCCGATAAGTACCTGGTACCCTCCGAAACACTTCCGGTGTCCGAATATCATCGTCCTATATATCAATCTTTACCTCTTGACCATTTCGAGACTCATAGACATGTCCGTGATCTCATCCGGCACTCCGAACAACATTCGGTCACCAAATCATATAACTCATATAACACTATATCGTCAACGAACGTTAAGCATGCGGACCCTACGAGTTCGAGAACTATGTAGACATGACCGAGACACCTCTCCGGTCAATAACCAATAGCGGAACCTGGATGCCAATATTGGCTCCTACATATTCTACGGAGATCTTTATCGGTCGAACCGTTATGACAACAATACGTAATTCCCTTTGTCTATCGGTATGTTACTTGCCCGAGATTCGATCATCGGTATGTTCATACCTAGTTCAATCTCGTTACCGGCAAGTCTCTTTACTCGTTCCATAACACATCACCTCGTGACTAACTCCTTAGTCATTTGCTTGCAAGCTTATGATGTGTATTACCGAGAGGACCCAGAGATACCTCCCCGATACTCGGAGTGACAAATCCTAATCTTGATTTATGCCAACTCAAAAAAACACCTACGGAGATACCTGTAGAGCATCTTTATGATCACCCAGTTACGTTGTGACGTTTGATAGAACACAAGGTACTCCTCCGGTATCCGGGAGTTGCATGATCTCATAGTCGAAGGAATATGTATTTGACATGAAGAGAGCAATAGCAATAAAACTGAACGATCATTATGCTAAGCTAACAGATGGGTCTTGCCCATCACATCATTCTCCTAATGATGTGATCCCGTTATCAAATGACAACACATGTCTATGGTTAGGAAACCTTAACCATCTTTGATCAACGAGCTAGTCTAGTAGAGGCTTACTAGGGACAAGGTATTTGTTTATGTATTCACACATGTATTTAGGTTTCTGATTAATATAATTCTAGCATGAATAATAAACCTTTATCATGAATAAGGAAATATAAAATAACAACTTTATTATTGCCCCTAGGGCATATTTCCTTCAAATAAAATTCACCCTTTGTCGAAAATGAAAAGCAAAATTAAAACTCACTGCATGAACTTTACGAAAAAGACCTCTACACGAGTTGTAGAATGCAGTGTTGTCCATCTTCTTAGAAGCTTCAGCCCCAGACCAAGATTGTCATCACCTAGGATTGTGTCAGTTGAGATGGAAACCTTATCGTGCCACCAACATATGCCATAACAGGAAGAAACAGAAGTCTGATCGAAGCTATATTGCTTCCATATAGGAAGAAACGGGAGTACGATCGAAGCTATACTGCCTCCCTATAGGCTTCGTCGCTATGAGAAGAAGTTGAAGGCGGCAAACGATCCCAATACCATGCCACCCCAAATCATGATCTTCACCAACTTGGATTTAGTTATTGCGCCTAATTTAGGACAAACTCCACTCATATATTTCTTGCTCTCAATATGTTGAAACGTGAGAATGTCTTGTGGTGAGCAGCTCTTGGGCATTTGCTTTGTTAATAAACATTTCTATATTGTTGTTTTTTCACTACCAATGAGTAAGCAGATTTGGGTGCTTATGGAGGTATGGCTTTTGTAAAGATATGCTTAGCATGTGCACTTCCGGGTGCTACTAAGAATAGAATGAGATAGTCAGACTATAACGTCAAGAATGTCACAACAAAAGAAGGATATTTTGATCGGCCTGCATGGCTCTCGAATGCTTCTCGGACCCCAACCCCAAGGAGTAGTGAAAATCCATTAGGGGGAAGAGATAGGTTTCTTATCCAAAGATGATCATAACGAAATCCCTCCACGGGCCGCTCTTCGGCTAGAATTGTCCACGGTGGGGGGTCAAGACTGGCGGCGAACAAACGATGCCCAAAAGCACTTGTGGGCGTCGTAGCTTCATTCACAATCGTGCAGAGAATGTGTCCAAAACAAAGCAGTTGTTCTAGCTCTGCATCCCTTGTCGGAGATCCATCTCCAGTGCGACGACCGAACTGTAGAAGTTGGACTCTCCACCCCATCTCCTCCTCCATTACTCAACGCCAAAGGGCGTAGAGAGAATAAGCATACATCTTCCCTAGATCCAGCCGCCCCACGAGCTTATTCTGAGAGCTTTCGCTGAATCCGCAGCCTGTAGTTGCCCTTCACCATGGGTGACAAGCTTTGGAGGTGGTTGACGTCCACCGAACGCTGATCGTTAGCTCTTGAAGCTCCAACGTGGCAAGACGCCAAACTCCTCTATGAAAACCCTAAACCTAAAGCTACTATGTACATGAGTGCACCTGGCTCCAGCCCGCATCTTCTCTGACCAGCAACACCGACAACAAAATCAGAGATTGGGGCGGGCCCAAGCACATTGTATTTAGCTCTCAAAAGAGGCTATGAGAAGGATGGAAAAGGAAAGGAGCTTATTATTATTATTATTATTATTATTATTATTATTATTATTAACAAAAACCTTGTTATTATCATTCAGTTTCGACAACAAACAAGAGGGACAATATATATTCCAACAAAAAGGGCAAGAAGGACAACATATTGCTATTGCCATCGCGCAGTTTTCATGGATACATCCTCCGACGAACAGAACTTTTCGACGAGCACGCTGAAACAGGCTAGCAGGACGCACTGAAATTTTGCAAGCATATCTGCAGCAAACACGCTACTAGTATCAGCTTCGCAAGAATCAATTCAAAGCAGACGGCGGCGCCCCGACGAGAAGACGGAGGTCCTGTGGCAGCTGCCACTTGTAGTACCTACTAGTCTCTCCACCTAGATGCCGCTGCGGCGGCTGCAAGCCCCTCGCCACGCGCGCCCCGCGGCCACGCTCTCCTCGGCGGCCGCCCACCACCTGTTCGACGGAATCCCTCGCCCAAGCCGCAGCCCCTCCCTCCGCGCGGGCCACCCCGTCCCCGACCTCGTCTCATCCCCCGCCGCATTCTCGGCCGCCGTCGCGTCGTCCGGCCGGGCCACCCTCCCGGCGCTCCACGCGCTCGCCGTCGCCTCCGGCCTCGACGCCTTCTCCTTCGTGTCCAACTCCCTCGCCGCCCGCTACGCCAAGACCGGCGCCTTCCCCTCGGCGGCCCGGGTGTTCGGCACCGCCCGGGCGAGGGACGTCAGCTCCTACAACACCATGCTCTCCGCGTTCCCGGACCCGGCCGAGGCGCTCGCGTTCGCGTCCTGGATGCTCCGGTCGGGCGACGTGCGGCCCGACGCAGTCACGTTCACCGTCGCGCTGTCGCTCGCCGCCGGCCGCGGGAAGGTCGGCCTTGGGATAGTTCGGCAGCTCCACGCGCTGGCGTCGCGGGCCGGGCTCGCCGCCGACGTGTTCGTCGGCAACGCGCTCGTCACGGCCTACTCACGGGGAGGGCTCCTCGGTGCGGCCAGGAGGGCTTTCGAGGAGATGCCGGCGAAGGACCTGGTCTCCTGGAACGCGATGATCTGCGGGCTCGCGCAGGACGGCGGCTGCCCGGGGGAGGTGGTCCGGCTGTTCCTCCGGATGCTCAGGGACGACGCCGTCCGGCCCGACCGGATATCCGTGTGCAGCGTGATCCCGGCGTGCGGCGGCGAGGGGAAGCTCGAGCTTGGCCGGCAAGTCCACGGCCTCGGGGTGAAGCTGGGCGTCGACGGCCACGTCACCATCGGCAACGTGCTCGTCGCCATGTACTACAAGTGCGGCGCTCCAGCCTGCGGCCGGAAGCTCTTGCAGTCCATGGGCGAGCGAGACGTCATCTCTTGGACCACAATCATTTCAATGGACGAGGACGAGGAGTTCATCGCTCTGTACAATGGCATGCGGCGAGACGGCGTGTCGCCGAATGAGGTCACCTTCGTGGCGCTCATATCGGCGCTGCCGGCAGGGTGCCCGGCGAGGGACGGGCAGATGGTCCACGCGGTGTGCCTCAAGACCGGCCTCTCCGACAAGGCCGCCGCGTCCAACAGCCTCATCACCATGTACGCGAAGCTGCGGCGCATGGACGACGCGCGGACGGTGTTCGACCTCATGCCTCGCCGGGAGACCATCGCTTGGAATGCGCTGATCTCAGGCTACGCGCAGAACGAGCGGTGCAGCGACGCTCTGGAGGCCTTCTCGTGGATGGTCAGGTGCTTGAGACCCGACGAGACCACGTTCGCAAGCGTCATCAGCGCAGTCACCGGCGTCGAGACGGTCTCCATGGCCTACGGCGAGGCGTACCACTGCCAGGCCCTGAAGCTCGGGCTCGGCGGCAGCGAGTACGTCTCCGGCACCCTCATCGACATGTACGCGAAGCGCGGCAGCCTGGAGGAGTCCCGGAAGGCGTTCTACGGGACGGCGCACCGCAGCCTCATCGCCTGGACGGCGATGATCGCCGCGAACGCCAAGCACGGGAGCTACGACGCCGTCATGGGCCTCTTCGACGACATGATGTGCTCCGGTGTGGCCCCCGACGGCATCGTGCTCCTCTCGGTCCTCACGGCCTGCCGCTACAAAGGGGAGGTCGGCACCGGCAAGGCGATCTTCGACTCGATGGCCGCCGAGCACCGCGTCGAGCCCTGGCCGGAGCACTACGCGTGCGTCGTCGACATGCTAGGCCGAGCGGGGAGGCTGGAGGAAGCCGAGGAGCTCATGATGCAGATGCCATCCGGGCCGAGCATCTCGGCTCTGCAGAGCTTGCTGGGAGCCTGCCGGATCCATGGCAACGCTGACATGGCCGAGAGGGTCGCTGACGTGCTGACAGAGTCGGAGCCGGCGGAATCCGGCGCCTACGTGCTGCTGTCCAACATCTACGCCGAGAAGGGGGACTGGGGAGGCGTGGCGAAGGTGAGAAGGCAGATGAGGGAGAGGGGCGTGAGGAAGGAGATCGGGTTCAGCTGGGTGGACTTCGGCGCCGGCACCGGCACCGGCGAGTCCACGCATCTGCACAAGTTCTCGTCCGACGACACGACGCATCCGCGGACGGAAGAGATATACAGGGTGGCCGAGGGGTTAGGCTGGGAGATGAAACTTTTGAAGGACCATCTGCGCATGGAAACAGAAAGCGTTTCTTGATGTTTCAAACTCTTTTAACTTCAAAATAGTTTGACCATCAAAAAGGAAACTACACTGTGAGAAAAGGCAGCGACTCGCATCAGTTTACTCGAACTGGGTGGTGCTACAGAGTACAGAATAGAGAAGGTTTATCTTGCATTCTGCAAAACGTTCTCGGTCAAGGTTAATTCTACACTATCTTAACATAAGCAACCGAATGTGAAACTGGCAAGATTTGCGAGAACAAGGATGACTAAAACTTCGCCGGAATCCAAGCGATTTAGAGTTATACATGTACAGACAGTCTGGTATCGATAACGAAAAAACGGGTTAGCCTATTGTACATGAAAAATAATTTGTACAATGCTCATACACAACAGGTGATGGTCCAAGCGGTTACTTCTTTGAAACCTGAAAGAGAAGGCACCGTTATTGTATCAGTGTCGGTACTTCAACAAGAACCACAGAACTGGACTCTCAAAAAGAACATGGAACAGGTACCTTCTTATTTTTCAGCTTACTAATGCCACATAAATATGAAGTAATGACTTTTAGGATATCCTTTAAGTACAAACATGATAAACGACACCAATACGTTTAACTATCACATTACATATAAGAAACAAGAGACTGGCTGAGAGCTAAGTGACAGCCTTGCGAAAATTAATTAGGCAACAAGGCGGTGTATGCAGTATGCATATACTCCCACCGTCCAAAAGTAAGTGTCTCAACCCTAGTACAACTTTGTACTAAAATTAGTACAAACTTAAGACACTTATTTTGGGACGGAGGGAGTATGATACTATGATTCAACGACACGGAGCAAGCATTCCAAAAAAAGATGCAATGGATTGTTCTAATATTATCTCAGTGCCATGAGTCACTTCAAATTGTTTCATAGGCCGCATGGTGACATGGGATCCTTATGTCAATATAACATGACAAGATAGTAATTTCCTTCCACACTTCCCTCAGGCGCAAGCAAACTTGGATGTCAACAGAACAATTGACGAACTAAATACTATTAGTAAGCTTACCTGCTTGAACTTTCTCCAGAAGACATGCCACTATATAAAGACCGGAAAAGAAACGCCCACTAGCTGTTTTCTCAATTAGCAAGATTAATTGACATTGATGTCCTCTCCCCTGCTCAAGAATTGAGATTACATAAACATTAGAATATAACAACAGGGTATTGAACTTCAGTTATGATAAACTGAAACGTACCATCAAAACTGTTAAGTGGCCAACACTGTCATCTTGTAACAGCTCAAAGGAAAACCGACAGATACTCTTTAACCATAATTCAGCTCAGTGGGGACCACATAATTTACAGCATGTAGGCGATTCCGGGTAATATTGTGCATTTGCCTATTAAACGCAATCTGAGAGTTACCACCCAAAATGTCCAAAGTATCACAAGTGTCGAGCAATGAAATCCATCATCGGCTGCCTTGCTAGACTGTTCAGTGTTCACATCATCCAAGTAGATGCTAGCAACTGTATGAGAATGGAACGCCACTAAAGAAACAAAATAAGTAGAATCTCAAAACACTTCCTGTACAAACCAGCACGCCTAAACGATAAGACCTATGTGTTCTGCGCTATTGAACTTTTCCACTAAATACTACCAGCACGTTGGGGACAGTGAAATGGTATAACCGTATAAGTATCACACATCCAACAGCACCTACTCAAAGGATGTCATGTTCTTGTGTTCTGGGATCTCAGCAGCTGATAGACTCCATTGAAATCCGCACAAGTCTGAGTAGATCATTCACGCTTCTGAAGTTAAAATCCAGAACTGTTTTTACTGAAGAAAGACCATCCACTCCCTTTTCATGGTTGCCAGCAGCAGAAGCAATTGCCATCTGTGATTTCCGAGTTGCCTCAAAGGCAGAATTGACATCATTTGTCTAAGAAAAATAACAACATAACATCAGATCCAAAATCCTGTTAATGAACCATAATGCAGGCACTGAAAGTAGAACTGTGTTAATTCAAAAGGTATATGGTTTGGGGGTTTTTCTAGAAAAAAAAGTTATTTGGTTTCACGAGTGGAATAGCCTTAGGGTCAGTTGGTTTATCACCATACAATTCCACCAATGTTTATTGAATACAAGGAATAAGGCTGGACCACGAAAATCGTGGGATGACCCATCCAATGTCGGTGCAGCCTATCTGAGAACAAGGCAATTCCTCACAAACAAGTTATTGGCATTCTTCCCAGGACACAGTTAACATTTCACCATTAAGCAGAGCCAGTTGCTTATGATTGCCAACATCTATCCAGTTTGCTATTTTATGGAATTAATTCCAAAATTATATGCTCCAGTGCTCAAAATCTCAACCACTAAAATAGTTAAATTTCTAGGAAATTTCTTTATACAACTCAACTACAAGTATATCTGATACTGGAAGTTCAACCGGTTTCAATTCATATATGTATCCAATTAATACACCATCATACCAACCACAAGGATCAGAACTATCGTCTTTGCCACTACCATGCAGGATTGCAGCTACCATCACAAGCACACGTTAGCACACAATAATGAACTTTTTCTTTGTTCTTATTACATTGTCACAAGATTATGAACTGCAGTATCATACCATTAAATTATCAATATAAATGAGAACTTTATTTAACTGCTACAAATCATTAAATTATCAATATAAATGAGAACTCCATTGAACTGCTAATCAGGATTTTGAAGAACTTACATAAGCTAGTAACCTTGTCAGGTGTGGTTGATTGCGAACGGCCAGTAATAAATGGTTCCCAGCAACTTGGGGTGAATTAGCATCCTTGTTTGAAGGGGCCATCTTAGATAATCCATTGTTATTTAAGTTATCAATGTCTGATGCTGAAGATGATGGTGATTCGCCTATAAAAGTAACAATGTTTGAAATTCCACAACACAAGCTACATTTAATATACATAAACTTAAATTTCACCAGTCAGACTCAACTACCTGGTGTAGTCTGTACAACTGCCTGCAACACCTGCCGGTCCTTACTTGCAATAGGGTATTTGTAGTATGCAGCCTTGAGATAAGCTACTTCAACACATTTATATGCTAAAGCAGCAGCGGCCATCTTCTTGCACCTTTCATATTCATGACCAACAAAGCTGGACAATAAAATGAATACAAATTAATTATACTGACCAAACTTGAACACTCTTCACCTAGAAAACATGAATACTGCTACAAAAAGCAGTAACTTCTGACTACAGTTTGATAGCCCAAACAGTAATACTGCTGTCGAAGTAATTTGGTCTATATCCAGCTCGCTAACATTTAGTGATATCACATCAGCCTTGTAGTATATATATATATATATATATATAACTGTTACATGAACTGTAATGTGAAAACCATCAGGCTAATCAACTATAATGTGAAAAGCATCAGGCTAACCAAATGATGATAGCACCCATCCAAGTCGCGCCATGCCAAAGAAACACTTCCAGGCACTACTTCCCAATTTACAACTAGGTGACCTATGTTCCCATGCATTTATTCGCAGAAATGAAATAACCTGGCAAGTAGAACAATATATCATCTATATTTGTGTAGCTTACTTGCAGAGTTTTGCAGTATCAGAATACATGCTCTGAGCTGCATCGCCTTGTTTCAGACCATCAATACCAGGAGGTTCCAGAAGTGATGCTACATGCAGAAATTTTAAGGCTGCCTCAAAATAGAGCCTTGTGCTTTCAAGTTCTTTTCCTTCTTTCTGCAGAGAAATTTTGTAAGTATCTTACAAAACAAAAGTAAGCATATTCATACAAGAGCAAAGGTGAACAACCTTCAAACGGTTAGCCTTGTGCTTTAAATCTCGAGCTTCTTTGAGAGCATATGCAGTTGAATTACCATCTTTCCCATCCGTAGGATTTGAAGTTCCCTGTTTGGCAACACGCTGTTGCCCTCCATTTTCATCACTGCTTCGCCTTGACTGTGGTGTCAATTTTGACGCATTAGATTTTACTGGAGTGGAGTGGGTTTCTTTCAGAGGTGAAGGAGCGATTTGGGCTTTGGGCTTCTCCATATCTTGCTTGTTACTCTTGGGATAAGATTTATCTTTTCCAGATGGCACCTCTGGTTTAGGATTTCCATCCAGAGCACAATGAGTTAATCCATTTCTATCTTGAATAGGAGCTGCAGTTTTCTTACTTTCACTTGCAATCAAATCTCCTTTCGAGCCCGAAGCTGCAGTCCTAGGTTGCACTAAAGAGCCATCAGTGCGCAAGTTATTTTTATCACCAGAATGCAGGTGGTTATAACCCCTCGCTGTGCTGGAGCCATTCACAGTGGAGTCCTTTCTCCCAGATGCATGCTGCTGATCATCATCCAAACCCTTTCTCAATGAAAACCTTTCGGATGCATGGCCTTGAGTTAACTGAACTAATTCATCATCTTTGTCAGAATTTCCTTGTGAAGAGCCATGTAAGACAGGTTCACTTGCAAGCAAACTCTCCTTGGACTTCTTAGCCTGCCGAACATTGTCTACTATATCAACTTCAGTATTTAGATACTTTACTGAGCTCGGCATGGTGCCTGGGTTAGCATTCATAGGCCCATCTTTCTCCACTATTCTGTTCTGGGAGAACTTATCAATGTTAGAGTTCCTCGGTGGTGATGAGGAAACTGATTCAATCGGTGAAGTCTTTGCAACTTGGGAGTTATTTTTCTTTTTCTGAGAGCCTGAAGCTTTTGAAGAACTTGAAGCTATTGCTGTGGTCGGAACATCACTAGAAGCGGCTCCAGCTAAGTCCAAAGCATGTTCAGAAGATCGCTTATCTAATACTTCGGATGGACCTCTTTTACCAGCAAAGTGTGTGCTATCCTCCACAAGTTCATTGTTTACATGACCACCATAATAAGAAATCTGATTAGAGTGCAGACCTTTTCCTAATTTAGAATCCGTCATGGAATACAGTTCTTCAGACTTTATCGGCTTGGACTTTGTTTCCTTTAAGTTTTGATCCTTATGGGTTTCCTTGGCAGCAGAGCTGTGATTCACTGTGGTTCCTCTGCTCACCTGAGCTATTGAACTATGCTGACTCTCCTCCCATTCCTTCACTATCCTCTTCTTGCTAGAAACGTCTGATCTCTGTACATCTGAGGTTTGGTATTGTTCCTTGTTCCTATCTTCAGGAAGAGCTATATCATCATCCTTGTCTCTCTTGGACTTCTCCAAACGATCAGACCTCGCAACACTTTTTTGCTTCAATGAAGAAATATCACCCTTCTCACCCAAACTCTTTGCCTTTGCAAGAAAAGCCTTGGCCTCATCAGAAACGTCTCCACTAGCTAAATCACATTCAGGGTTCCGGTCTCTGCTAGAACGATGCCGCTCCTCCTTTTTAATTTTCTTAGAAGCTTTGTATTCACCATAATCCATCTCTCTCTTGCCTTTTCCTTTTGAATGCTTCTTGGATCTTTCCACAAGATCTCCTGTATTTCCACCAAATAAATGTAAATACAAAATACAGTGAAAGCACACATGAAGGCAGTGTATCAAATAGAGGAAGAACAATAACAGAACCTCCATCAGAATAGCTGCCACGATTCTTGCTCTTGGACTTCTTCTTTTCAGTGGAAACGTCAACTGATTTGCTCACAGAATCTCTCTCAGAAGGATAGTGGTTAGTATCAGCAGTACTTCTAACTCTAGGAGGGGGTTGGGTGATCGTTGAATAAGCTGAAGCTTGTGTTGGGTGAGAACTGTCAACCAAAGCACTTCCATCACCTGGAAAACTCTTCCTTTTCCTACTCTGTTCAGCATGTCCATTTATACTGAACGTGTTGGCTGTTGCCGGTCCAGAAGAAGCAGCATGAGGATGACCAACTGAAGGAATACCATTGGCAGGGGGTGGAATGACATATAGTGCATTCAGAGCATTTGTAGTCTCCTCCTCACCAACATCGCACCTATTCATCCCAGGTCTGCAAAAATTCCAAATTCTAGCTATTCAGAAAGGAATAAAGAGTGTTCATCAACTAATGAACATGGAGAATATTATAGAGCTATAAGATATCACCTCACTGAAAAAAACAGCATAACCTACAACCTAACAGTTTCGGTGTAAAGCAGAAACCCGCAATAAGATCTATCCAAATTTTAATCCACTTGCTTGATATAAGTGTAGTACTTTCAAAGCAGACAATCAAATAGCTCCTGATAATAAGGTGCTGCTGGTTACATGCTATCTACAGATAAGACTCATGGAGAGAAGAATTAAGGCGGCAAAAAAGCAGGAGGTATACAATTGTATAAGAACTATAACTTACAGCCACAGTTGCATGCTACATTTCCATTCCTTTGGAAGAGTATCAGGATCCGACTCATATGGTAGGAGACGCCATTTCTGACATATGTCACATTGTACCCAATGTTCCTCTATCACGACAGGTGCTTGAAGTGCAGGAGCTGCATTTGCAGTTGATACAGAAGATGGAGGTACATGCATCTTCTGCTCCTCAGAAGCTGTATGTCTGTCATGCTTTGCACTAGATGAAATCTCCCTCTTTGATGCCCCAAGCATGTCAGAATCCCTTTTGATCCAATATTTTTCCTTTGGCTGCAACTCTCCCAATTCAACTCCATTCTCCAATATATCCTGCTCTTTGGATCCATGGGATCCATCTGCCAAACTGTCCCTGACATCTCTATGTGGTTGTGCTTTGGGTTTCTTCCCTGAGTGGCTAGATTTGGAGTGAGAATCGTTTTTCCTCTCTTTAACTCCAGCAGAAGAACGAGCACCCTTGTCAACATCCAGAAGATCAGAAGATGTTGGAGCATTCTTCTTTTGTTCCCTGTGTATTCTTTTGGCCTCACTCTTGGTGTTATTTTTCACATTTGTATCATAAAGTGAAGCCTCTTTGCTAGTAACCTTCTCCATGCTTCTGCAAACAGCAGGAGCTTTTTCATCTATAACTGCGTTTTCTTCAAAGTTAACGACAGAAGGATTGCTTTTACTCTCAGGCTTTATTTTTCTTTCATGTTTCCTATCCAACAGAAAATCTGTGTCACTGGTTGTATTCATCTCTTCTGAAGTCAATGCTGTCTTTTCTGTCACAGGTTTCAGCTCCTTCTTTGCTGCTGAAAGTTCCAATTCTGAGCTGCCAAAACCACCACTTGCTAAACAGTCGGTAGTATCCTCTTTGACAGTTTCAGCTTTGATTGTCTTGCTGTTGCTGTTTGCAGCCCATTCTTTCAATCGATCATCTTTGTTTCTTTCCAAAGATTTTCCTGTTGCTTCTTCTTCAAATTGACAATTGCTGTTTGCATCCATGCCTCTGGGACTAGACGGTATGCTGAGAGCTTCTGATGCAATCTTCTGGCCAGCAAGTGTTTCTACATCGATCTCATTTTTCATAAATGCACTGACATCGTTTCTGTTATTTGACCTCTTCATATCTGTGGGTTTCTTTTTCTTACCATCAGACTTCATTTTCTTAACCACATGCCCTTCATATGCTTCCTGTGCATTTTCTATCTCCAAGCTTGTTTCCCATTTCTTCAATGAAGGCACAACCTTCTTTGTCAGTTGCAACAAACTGCCATGAAGAGGGGATAACAAGTACCCTCCAGGAACTGAAAAGCATGTCATGATCTGTGCGATCATGTTTAAAGAATGGAAGTGATTATGTGCCCTTTGAACCATTCATAATAAAATACAAGTACACAATGCTAATACAGTGATCATGTAGACTTTACCTGAAGAATGGTCCGGGGAGATTCAAGTTGCACATTGCTAAATTCCGGGGAGAGGCCCCCGTGGCCATCAGGGCTTTCCTCCACAGATGAAGGTGAAGAAATGTCAAGGCCCAAACCACTGTAAATAGCTGCATTATTTCTTGCCAAGACATTGTCGGAACCAACTTTTATCCGTACTTTAAATCTATTCTGGTCGCTAGACTTAGATGGGCCATTTGAAGGATCATGGGTGCTAGAGCCCCTTTTAGACGCTGTGCTTTCGCATCTTTCCTTTTTAATTGAATCACCAGAAAAAGGAGCCACAGAACCATTATTCTGGGAAACAGATGGAACGGCCATAGCCGGAGGGTTCTGAGACACATCCTACATTACAAACCATTAGATCAGACTCAAAAGAAGTAAACTATCAAATCATCAATGCCACATGAATTAATGTACATGACAATGCTGATGCAGAAACCAGACAGTACAGCCAAAGCCAACTTAAGCACCTCAGTAGACTGGTGATAAGGAGATCTTGAGCTAGCATTTGCCACCTTAGGTGGAGTTCTAGTGTGGGGCAGAAGGGGGGAACGCTGGTAGGTTGGCAAAAATGAGCCATATCCACCAAATTTTGATCCTGTCAAAGATTAGTGTCACGTTTAATGTTTCTATAGAATGAAGCCAGGTCAAACTAACTGCAGCCACAGCAAAACATTTCCTCACCTAGATTCTCTGCAGAAACGCCTCCTTCAAAGTCCTTTTGAAAATGACCTAGTACATTTTGTAGTTTTTCATCCTACAACAAGACGAACAGACATTAGAAAAAACATGATCACAACAATATGATTGTAGGTACAGTACACCTAAAGTTGCTAGTGACTATCCCATTTGTGTATTACAATTGCTAGTGACTAGTAAATTCATGTTGACATTTTTTCATACAAACAATGAACTACATGAGAGCTATAGACACTTTTCAAAATTTGACTATATGAAGCATGAAGCCGTCATTAACCTTGTCTTCGGAACATAGACACTTTTTTAGTAATTTATGGAGCAGTGGATGTAATAACAATGAACCCATTAATACCAAAAGGCTGAGAAGAAGCAAGTCAATAATAACACGAATTTGGCGATGTCAAAACTAATGCCATGGATTTAGCTTAGTGGTAGAGGAGAGAGGGTCAAGGGTTGATCCATGTCACAGATTTTTCTTTGCACAATTATAAAGTTACCGTCTGGTCTCGAATAGAGACTGAGACTGGCCAAATCCAAATTACAACTAGTAAACGAAAAACCAACACCCCATCAGACTCTGATTAGCTTCTTTGGTTCCATATATAACAGCACGCGTCATAGAAGTGCTTACTTATTTAGCATCGTCATCATCATGACCAAAGCGACAAACAACGTAAAATGTAATTGATCAATCAATGCGACCGCTTCTAGTAGAAGCATGAACTACAGCGACAAATCTCGCAAACTTTAATTGATCCACCAATGCGACCGCTTCTAGGAGCACATCAACTACAGCAACAAATCTCGCAAACTTTAATTGATCCACCAACGGAGCCGGCCAGCGGCAACGGCTAGACCGCCAACATTCACACATGCAAAGCGGGAGAATCGAACAAACGCGTGCACGCGCGCGCATCCGTTACCCACGCAGATCAAGCTCATTTCGTCGCGCTAGAAAAGTAGGCGTGTTACATACATCTACTGGTAGTCATGTGGTACCGAAATGGGCATGGAAGCTGCAGTGGTGAAGCGAGCAAGCGAGAGGTGCGGGAGGAGGAGGGCCACTCACAATGTAAGCGAGGGAGACGTCCGGGTCGTCGAAGGGGGGCATGTCGTCGGCGTAGGCCTCCCCCTCCTCCAGCTCGGCGTGGTCCGCCATGCCGGCGGCGCCGCCAGCATCCTCCTGCCGCCTCCGCACGGACAGCATCCACCCACCCCACCTACACAACCCCGGTCAACCGCCCCGCCCGGGCCCACCTCCCACAGCCCGCCCGCCCGCCTCGCTCGCCCCCCGAATCGCAAGCTCGAATCCCGCCCGCGAGCTCCCCGATCGGGCGAATCCCCCCGAATCGCAGCCCCGCCTCCGCCGCCGCGGCCGGAGCGGCCCGAATCGGCCGCCTCCGACGCCCTCCGGATTTGGGGATCGCGAGATTCGGGCCGTTCGCCCCCCGCACACACGCACCCTCTCTCTCTCCTCTCGCTCGGTCCGCCTCTCGCTGTCCGCCTCGTCGCCTCGGCCCGGCGTCTCGAGGCTTCGTCGCACGCGAGGGACTTTTTTTTTTACTAATTGCCTCACGCGACAGAGCTTTCTTGCGGCTGGCTGCTGCTGCCGCCTTCTCTCTCTCTCTCTCTCTCGCCCCGTTTGATGGTAACGACCTGGGTGCTGGTAGGTGGTGGTGGGCGGGCGCCTGTTTCCTCGTCGCTGGTTTTCTTTTCCCTTCCCACCCCCGGCTTTTCCTCCCCCCGCCCGCGGCCTTTCCACGGATCCGTTCGAATGTTCCCCGCCCTCCCAGTCCCAGGGGATGCGTCCGTTTGGGAAGGCGGCTGGGTCCCGTTATCTTTCCCTCGCTTGCCGTCAATTCCTTCCCCTACGAGACACGCCGGTCCTGTGAAGCGTTCTCACTCGGACCACATGTGTATTTCCTGCCATTCCAAGCTTGTTTTGCACCGGTGTTGTCCAAAGAGGCGTGAACTGATGACTAGCATCTGGGCTTGCCGGGCTGGACTGGACTGAAGCGCTTCGGGTTGGGCGATGGGGCGATGATTTGGCATGTTCCAAACATGGTTTAATTCCCGGGGAGAAAGAGGAGGAATAAAGAGGCTGGAAGAAATGCCGGTCCACTTCGACGTCCTGCGCCACGATTGCTTTCCTTGCATCGCATGTCCTTGTCACAGAGTTGTCTATGGCCTTCACTTGTTCGCATCCACGGACCACCTTCCGATCAAGTGATGGTTTGCTACCCGGGTTGGTTGGGTGGATAAACATTGGTGTGGTTAGGATATGAATATCTGCGTTACACCACGTGTGCTCTGATATTTTCTTTCATCGACGTGGGACAAACTATAAAAGAGAGTGTTGAAATCTTTTACACAAAAGATAATTGGAATAATAGGGAGAGAAAATAGGTGTTTGTTAGACAAAGTTGCACCCACACACATTTTTTAAAGGTTGTTGTAACAAAAGGTCCGAGTATAGCATTTTGTTGGGCATCTCTGGCTCAACCATATACTATCTTTAATTCCCAATCCTATCTCTTATCCTTTAATTCCTTGTTTTAGGGACTTGAATTTTTGGTCAACTAGCCCATTCCCAAACTTGGAACATCTTTAGTTGATCCCCTATCCTAAAAATAAATATCTTGTCCTATCTCATTTTTCCAAGGTTGCGTTTGGATGTCTCCCTATCCTAAGAAATGAATTTGGTATTCAACTCACAGCAATACAGACGTTTGGATGGATAACGAATTGATATTTCGAACGAAAGGCCAATTACACGTCGTTTTGGCTCCCATGTTTCGAAGGGCTACGGCTCCGATTTTGACCGAAATCGCCAGCTCACACAAAAGTTACCCTTTCGCCCGCCCGCGACCACAAAAAGAAGGAGAGAAACAAGGGGAGACGAAAGGGAGCTCGGTGGCAACCTGCCAGGGAGCCCGACGCCTGGCGGCGACCACCACGGAGATCGGTGGTTGCGCAGGTGACATTCCTCCCTGGCCCTTCCCCCTCTTCCCCATCATCGGTTGGTCCCAGACGCTCCGCCCCATCCCGCATCCCTCATCCCCGGCGGGGACTAGCATGGAGGTCGGCGGTGGCCTAGGACTGGTAGTCCGTGTCCCCTTGTGGCATGCCCTTACATCCTCTGATCTGCCGCTTCCTGCCCCATGTGCCACGCCCCGCCATCCTCCTTGTCTACCCCATCCTTCTCCACCATGTGGCCTCCCTATCTTCTCCAGGCACTCTCCATCGTGGTCATAGCCTACCTCCTCTTCTCCTCACCCCCTCCTTAAGACCTTAACCCTAATTACTCTATGCTTTTTGATCTTTTTGTCTTTGTGTTATGCCAGTTGGCGAATTTTTGTCGATCTGCATGCCGATTTAAGGTATTATGGTCAAAACACCCTCTATTTTGCTATGCATTTTCATGTGATGTCTTGCTGCCATGCTTACTGATGGGGAACAAAGCATGAAAATCAAAAAAAATCCTACGAAACACCCAAGATCTATCTATGGAGATGTATAGCAACGAGAGGGGAGTGTGTGCATACCCTTGTAGACCGGAAGCGTTAGCGTTGTAACGCGGTTGATGTAGTCGTACTCTTCATGATCCAATCCGATCTAGTTCTGAACGGACGGCACCTCCGAGTTTAGCACACGTACGGCTCGGCGGCGTCCTCTCCTTGTTGATCCAGCAAGCGAGGGGGAGGAGGTAGATGAGATCTGAACCAACACGACGACATGGTGGTGGTAATGGCAGCGGAACACCGACAGGGCTTCGCCAAGCGCTGACGGATCAAGGTGGAGGCTTATCGGGAGAGAGAGGAGGCTTGGGTTTGGTGTGTTCAGCCCTTGCGCCCCCTCTCCACTATATATAGGAGTATGGGAGGGCTGGGGGCGCAGCCCTAGCCCCTCCTCCAAGGAGGGGAGGCGTCCAAGGTAGGATAACTTGCCTCCCAAAGCAAGTGGACTCCCTCCCACTTAGGGTTTCTCCTTCCTAGGCTCATGTGCCTTGTAGGGGTTGGTTCCCTTGGCCCATTAAGGCCAGGGCACCCCCTACATCCCATGCTACTGTATGGGACGTGGTGGAACCCTCCGGACCCCTCCGAAACCTTTTGGTGACTTCCTGGTACAATATCGAAAAAATTGGACTTCTTTCTGGAACCTCAACAACAACTTTCCATATATAAATCTTTACCTCCAGACCATTCTGGAGCTCCTCATGACGTCCCGGATCCCATCCGGTACTCCGAACATCCTTTGGACTTTCCACTATTAATATCTCAATACTACCCTAGCGCTACCGAACGTTAAGCATGCGACCCTACGGGTTCGAGAATCATGTAGACATGACCGAGACTCCTCTCCAGTTAATAACCAATAGTGGGACCTGGATGCCCATATTGGTTCCCACATATTCCACGAAGATCTTTCTCGGTTGAACCACGATGTCAAGGATTCAGTTAATCCCGTATACAATTCCCTTTGTCCGGCGATATGTTACTTGCCCAAGATTCGATCGTCGGTATCTTCATACTTAGTTCAATCTCGTTACCGGCAAGTCTCTTTACTCGTTTCGTAATACAAGATCTCGTGACTAAACTCATTAGTCACATGATTGCAAGCTTCTTGTGATTTTGTATTACCGAGAGGGCCCAGAGATATATCTCCGTCACACGAGCGACAAATCCCAGTCTCGATCCATGCACCCCAACAAATACCTTCGGAGATACCTGTAGAGCACTTTTATGATCACCTAGTTACGAAGTGACGTTTGATAGCACCCAAAGTATTCCTCCGGTATCCGGGAGTGGCATGATCTCATGGTCTAAGGAACTATTACTTGACATGAAGAAAGTTGTAGCAAATAACTAGACGATCTTATGCTAAGCTTACGGTTGGGTCTGTCCATCACATCATTCTCCTAATGATGTGATATCATTATCAAATGATAACCCATGTCTATGGTTAGGAAACCATGACCATCTTTGATCAACGAGCTAGTCTAGTAGAGGCTTACTAGGGACACGGTGTAGTTTATGTATTCACACATGTATTTAAGTTTCCGATCAATACAATTCTAGCATGAATAATAAACATTTATCATGAATGGGAAATATGATAATAACCAATTTATTATTGCCTCTAGGGCATATTTCCAACAGTCTCCCACTTGCACTAGAGTCAATAATCTAGTTCACATCGCTATGTGATTAATACCCAATGAGTTCTAGGGTTTGATCATGTTGCCTGTGAAAGAGGTTTTAGTCAACGGTTCTGCACTATTCAGATTTGTGTGTACTTTGCAAATCTCTATGTCATACTGTAGATGCTCCTACCACGCTCCACTTTGAGCTATTCCAAATAATTGATCCACTATACGTATCCAGTTTGTGACTCAGAGCCATCCAGATCAGTGTCAAAGCATGCATCGACATAACCCTTTACGACGAACTCTTTATCACCTCCATAACCGAGAAACATTTCCTTAGTCCTCCTCAGGTACCTAAGGATAATTTTGACGACTATCCAGCGATCCACTCCTGGATCACTCTTGTACCCCCTTGCCAGACTCATGGCAAGGCACACATCACGTATGGCACACAACATGGCATATATTATAGAGCCTATGGCTAAGGCATAGGGGATGACTTTCATCCTTTCTCTTTCTTCTGCCATGGTCGAGCCTTGAATCTTACTCAACTTCACACCTTACAACTCAGGCAAGAACTCCTTCTTTGACTGATCCATTTTGAACTCCTTCAAAATCTTGTCTAGGTATGCTTTAAGTGAAAGTCTTTTCAGGCGTCTTGATCTGTCTCTACAAATCTTGATGCCCAATATGTAAGCACTTTACCCAGGTATTCCTTCTAAAAACTCCTTTCAAACAACCCTTTATGCTTTCCAGAAATTCTACATCATTTCCAATCAACAATATGTCATCCACATATACTATTAGAAATGCTATAGAGCTCCCACTCACTTTCTTGTAAATACAAGTTTCTTCATAAACCTTGTATAAACCCAAAATCCTTGATCACCTCATCAAAGCGTATATTCCAACTCCGAGATGCTTGCACCAGTCCATAGATGGATTGCTGGAGCTTGCATACCTTTTTAGCATCCTTAGGATCCACAAAACCTTTAGGTTGCATCATATACAACTCTTCCTTAAGGAAAGCAGTTTTCACATCCATCTGTGAGATTTCATAATCAAAAAATGCAGCAATTGCTACATAATTCTAACAGACTTAAGCATCGCTACAGGTGAGAAAGTCTCATCATAGTCCTTGAACTTGTCGAAAACCCTTTGCGGTGAGTCGAGCTTTATAGACAGTGACATTACCATCAACGTCTGCCTTCTTCTTAAAGATCCATTTGTTCTCGATGGCGTGTCGGTCATCGTGCAAGTCTACCAAAGTCCACACTTGCTTCTCATGCATGTATCCTATCTCGGATTTCATGGCCTCTAGCCATTTGTCAGAATCCGGGCCCATAATCTCTTCCTCATAGTTCGTAGGCTCATCGTTGTCTAACAACATGACTTTCATGACAGGATTGTCGTACCACTCAGGGTAGTACGTGTCCTTGTCGACCTATGAGGTTCGGTGGTGGCTTGATCCGAAGTTTCATGATCATCATCAAGCTTCCTCTTCAATTGGTGTACGCATCACAGGAACACCTTTCTGTGATGCGCTACTTTTCAATTCAAGTGAAGGTTCGATAACCTCATCAAGTTCTACATTTCTCCCACTCACTTCTTTTGAGAGAAAACTCCTTCTCTGGAAAGGATCCATTCTCGACAAAAAAGACTTGCCTTAGGATCTGTGATAGAAGGTATTCTATGAAGACGCACTTCTCCTCTTTGGGTTCAAGCTTATCAGGCATAAGTATCGCAACCCCAAACTTTAAGAAACGACAACATAGGTTTCTTGCCAAACCATAGTTCATACGGTCTCGTCTCAATGGATTTAGATGGTGCCCTATTTAAAGTGAATGTTATTATCTCTAATGCATAGCCCGAAAACTACAGTGGTGTAACACCCTAGTGTCATGCTACAGTAACCTTGTCCTAATGATGTCATGTCATCTTGCTTACTAAGCTAATTATCACTTGATGAAAAATCAAAGTCAAATTCAAATCTGAATTGAAGTCAAAAATTCAAAATTCACAAACATGAAAACAAAAATGTTCATAATGTGACAAATAATCTATAGTTAATTATGGTGGAGAAAAACTAGGTCACTTGTTTGCTTATTCAAAAGTTATCACCTAAAAACGGTGGCTAAAACAACCACTTTAATCCATTTGCTTTTATTCAAAAATCAAATGTTTTCAAATATTACTCCAACCATTTTACAGTAGTGCCAAATATTGCATGGTATTTTTGGAGCCAACTCCCATATTTTTACAAAGCCAAATAGTGGCTAAGAATTTGCAAAACAGGAAAAAAACAATTAAAAAAAGAAAAATTAAAACACAGACAGCCACTGTACCTTTGGGCCTGCACTGCACAGTGCACGGCCTGGCCCATGTAGCCGGCCTTTCTCCTTCCCTGCACGAGAAAGGTTGTGCCCCTGCCATGGCCGCCCGCGACCACTGCCACCGCGCGATGCACGCCACGACCCCCCTGTAGCCGTGGAATGGATAGGAGCAAAGCCATGGCCCCCTCGACCCCCACTGCCAACCCTAGTTTCTTTCCCCTCTCCCTCCCACTCGCTCTCCTCGTTCAAAGCCGTCGCCGAACACACCTGCCGCCGCGCAGTTGACGTTGACGTGCTTCGGAGCCGCCCGAGGCCTCGCGGAGATGTCTAGGACCTCAGCCGTGCGCCGCTCCGTGGACTACTACTTTGGATCGGACCCCGGGAGCCTCTCCGGCGACGCACACATCCACTTCCTCGCTGTCGGCCACCGCACGTCGCTGAGTCGATCCACCGCCCTCCGACAACCCTGGCTCCCCTAACCTCTCTGTCATCATCGTTGTGAGCCGCCGCCTCTGTTTGCCCCCTTTAATCCGTCGTTTTCGTCCTCTAGGACGTGTTCCCCTCAAGGCCGAGCCCACCACCGTGTGAGCTCCCCGCCGGCAGCTGTCCGATGACCAAATGGTCACGCCGGCCCGTCCATCGTCTTCATAAGTGACGCGTAGAGTAGATAGGGCCTTTAGTTCGCTCGCTAGCGCGCGACAACACTCGTGCCAGTTACCACCGAGCTCCGCCGTGGCTCGGGCTCGCCGCGGTCGGTCGTCGTTGGTCCGGTTGACTCCGGTCGTCCCCATGCTGGCTAGCACCACCGTCAGGTGCGGCTCGATGCCCGCAGCCCGTAGGACCTCGCGGCTGGACAAATGGGCGTCGGGAGGCCAAACCCAAAGGCCGCCGTCGTGGCGTATGGTCGCCGGAGTGCCTCCGCGTGCGCCGGTTGTTTAAACTCCGGTGGGTCCCGCTGTCAGCTCATTAGGAGCTTATTAGGGCGCTAACTAGCCACTAACCATGGACCCATGTTATTGTAGCTATTAGTGTTAGGATTAACTAAGTTAACTGCTAACACTCACTGACAAGTGGGCCCCGGCCTGTTAATAACCCTTAGTTAGTTTATTTTAACCCTGTTTAGCGTTCGTTTCACTGCCAGGTGGGCCCCCACCTGCCAGTTTGACTTGTCAACGCTGACATGTTGACTTGCTGACTAGACTGTTGACTAAGTCAACTAGGGCCCTGGCCCCGCCAGTCAGTGTATAGGGCTAACTCTGGCTGTGTGTAAAAACTTGTTGCATTGTTCATTCATTCGAATTAAAATAATTCTAGGAATTTTTGAAAATTGCTAAAACTTCAGAAATTCATATAAATTCAACCGTAGCTCCCATGAAAATGTTTTATATATGAAAAGTGTTCAGAAAAATGAGACGAATCTGTTGGTGATCAACATGTAACTGTCACATGCCCCTAGCATGCTGAACATGGAACCGTTCCCCTCTTTTCATCTGTCCGAAAAATGCCAAATGTCGAGAAACCCCTCCGGTTGTTTTCCCTCTTCGTCTGTAATGCGTAGCCCTGCGCTAGGTCACCCTTAGCATAGCTTAGGATCATGTCATGCTTTTTGTTGCTTTGTATGCCTGTTATTTATTGTTTCTTCCCCCTCCTTCCTCTTCGGTAGACCCCGAGACCGTTGATGCTTCGGTGTTCGACTACGGCTACGCTTCCGAAGATTCCTTTCGACTACAGAGCAACCAGGCAAGCAAACCCCCTTGATCATTCCGATATCGCCCATTCCATTCTCTCTCATGCTTCCATTAGATTTTGCTACTGTACTTGATTGCTCCTATTTTGATGCATAGCCTGCTTTTGTAACCTGCTCTTGTACCATACCTTCTTATCCTAAACTGCTTAGTATAGGTTGGTTAGTGATCCATTAGTGACCCCTCAACTTGTCCTTGTTGCCCCCGCTAGATTACCAGATGACTCGATCAACGTGATCGACGTCCAGGGCCCGACACAGCACATCACACCCCCTTAGTTGTACGACTCCGCAGAGCTACTATCGAGTGCCAAGGGTGATACCTCGTAACGCACTTCTGATGATAACCTTGTAGTGTAGTTAATCGGTCATGTTTAACGAGGGTGATTCCTCCTTCACCATTCTTGATACGACTCTGTCGTGCAACACCGCAAGTGTGAACCTCGAGGGTGATTCCTCCTAAGTTCACATTGACGATTACATCAAGTGGATTCCATCGAGGGTGATTCCTTGGAATTCCCCTTTGGTGTATGGACACACTGTTACTTTGACTTGACCACGGGACCATGATGACATCGGGTCGGCCCTGAGGGGTACCCATGAGTGATCTGAAGTCGGGTTGACCTGGAGGGTACCCGCGAGATAATTACGAGGCGCGGCCAGGCAGGCAGACCGCCCTGGAGTGGGATGGCCCTGGCCCTTGCTGCAAGTCCTTGAGACGGGTCGACAGGAGTACTGATTGCCACCCCGCGCTTCCAAGTCACTAACAAGGTTGGGTATTTAATCCGAGTTGGTCCTGACCTATACGCACTAACCTTCACGCGGGACAAGATATGGGCAACTGGCGTCGTATGTATCAGCCGAAGCTCTTCAGACGTCAGCGGTTTAGTAGCGCGTGCCCGGGTGGCCCGTGTAAGCACCTGCCTTGTTTAAGGAGGTTGCCAGGACTGACACCGGCCGCGTTCGCAATGTGCAGGATTGCAGAGGGCAATTTTTCCATGACCCCTTAGCATTTAGGATGTATACCAGCATGCTGCCCTCTCTGTTGAGCCTAGGTGGGGCTATGATGTGTTGATCTACCGAGGCCGGGTATGACCCAAGAAAGTGTGTCCGGCCAGAGATGATTGAGTCTGTCGGGTAATGTGGTGCACCCCTCCAGGGAAGTTAATCTATTCGAATAGCCGTGTCCCCGGTAAAAGGACAACTTGGATTTGTATCCGATCTATACAACTATAACTGGATACTAAGATAATAATTGGATATATTGGCTTCGGGATTGCTTTCTCCCAGGGAGTCGAGGAAGGATCTCTGGGCATTAATGCTACAACATGCTTGGTATCATTGTTTAAAAAATCTTCCGATTCAGCGGTTTATCGTTTGATTTATGGCGACCGATAAGATTATGCCTTATCTTCACCATTTATCGTTTGGGCCAATTTATTGCTATGACAAAAGATTTATCAGAAATCTACTGATAAATCGGACCTATTCATTGGACCATGTTTGCAAAAACTATGTTTATTTGCGTTTTGTGAACCTTGGTATGCAATATGTACTATTGTCCTATTTTGTTTGTCATTATACAAGGATTCAAAGGCTAGGAATCAAGGTAACACTTCTGTCCAATATTGTTTTGGTGTTGAATATAGAATATTTTAGTGTTGGGAACCTGAGATTTACAAAAAAATTGCCGATTAATAGTCGATCGATAAAATCGATTAATCGGCTGTTTTTTCATTAATCTCTAATTGCTAGCTGACCGAGATGCTAACGATAAGCGATATCCTCAACATTGCTTGCTATTAATAAAATGCTATCCTTTACTCTTCTAAATGCTGCAAGATGCTTGAAGATGCTAGTCTTTGATAGGCTGGGCTTCCCTCCTCTCCTGGTATTTCTGCAGTTCAGTCCACAGATACAATCCTTTCACTTGATACTGATGCATACTTAGAATAGTTCTGATGTAATTCTTGTGAGTACTTTGGATGAGTACTCACGGTTGCTTTGTTACCTCTTTTCCCCTATACCCGATTGCTGCAATCAGATGGCGGAGTTCAGGAGCCAGACGCTACCACCGACGACTACTACTACCCCAACGGAGCCTACTACTACGTGGAGACCGCCGACGACCAGGAGTAGATAGGAGGCTCCCAGGCAGGAGGCCTTGCCTTTTCGATCATGTTGCTTTTGTGCTAGCCTTCTTAAGGCAAACTTGTTTAAATTATGTTTGTACTCAGGTATTGTTGGTTCCGCTGACTCGTTTGTATTCGAGCTGATGTATTCGAGCCCTCGAGGCCCCTGGCTTGTAATATAAAGCTTGTATGACTTTAATTTGTGTCTAGAGTTGTGTTGTGATATCTTCCCATGAGTCCCTGATCTTGATCGTACACATTTGCGTGTATGATTAGTGTACGATTGAATCGGGGGCGTCCATCAGCATGGAGTTTCTTCATGCACTTTACACCAATATGACCTAAGCGGCAATGCCACAAGTATGTGGTACTATCATCATTAACTTTGCATCTTTTGGCATCAATATCATGAACATGTGTATCACTACGATCGCGATTCAATAAGAATCACTACAAGAAATATGTTAACTTGTGACCTTCTGTCAGTGACCCTGGAAGAATTGGTCATAAATCTATGACCATTTGAGACCAATTGGTCAAAAGCTGTTCAGGGGGCTCCAAACCCTAAACTATATCGACCATTTTGGTCAGAAAGGTCGTAATTTCCTTACACGAAATGGTCATAAAGCAGACAACACTAGTCCGCTGCCTTATTTCTAGCTTATCACGATCAATATAGATGGTCATAACCTTGTAAATTGTGGTGGATTGCTATGACTAGGAGCCACCTCATCAGTTTTGCCTATGTGTCATGTCCATGTGTCAATTTTTGCCCTAGGTTGTGAAGCAACCTATATTTCTGTCATTCCCAAGATTCCCAAAAAAATCTCATAAATTCTTTGGGTCATATCTTCGTCAAATATGTAAAAATCCTTCCTTGCCTAGTTCAAAAATAATTCAACAATATTTATTTTCCTATTCTGTTCACAACAGCACTTTGTGAAGGAAGTGCTATTTATATATTCTTTATTGCCCTCAAAATTTTTGGGCACTCTTTCCTATCCAAATCAATGCCTCATGACAAAATTCAGCTCCATTTGCCCAGTAAATCTTCCTCGGCAAATTTTGAAAGTTTTTGTCCACCTAGAAGCATTGTGAAGGAAGTACCGTTTTTATATATCCAAATGACATGAAATTTATACAGTTCCTTCATATTCCCAAATTATCACCCTCCTCCAAATTGCAGCTCAGTCAAATCATCTATGTGAGCTCAGGTTCAATTTCTATTTTATGGCCAGATTGGCACATTGCAAAGCAAGTGTTATCTAGACCCCTCCTATTACCCTCAAACTTTTTGGGCACTCCTGCATACCCAAATCATTACCACATGATAATATTCAGCTCCATTTTCCTGGTAAATCTTCCTCAGAAATTTTCCAAAGTTTCTATCTAGAGAGAAGCTTTGTGAAGTAAGTACTAGCTAGGCTTACCCAAATGATCTGAAAATTTACCAGGGCATGGCCATACATATATAACTTATTACCTACACCAAATTTGAGTTCATTTCATTTATCCAATTTCTCTCACTAATTTTCCCAAGTTTTTGTCCAGAGAAGAGCATTGTGAAGGAAGTACCACTTTGGCATGTCCAAATGGTATCAATTTTCTACAGTGCTTTCCTATGCCCAAATAACCATCCTCCACCAAATTTCAGCTCAATCCATTCATTATTTTGAGCTCAGCTTTAACATTCATATTTCTGTCCAGTGTGGTACTTTGCAAAGCAAGTACCACCTAGGTTCCTCTTTTTGAGCTGAAAATTTGTGAAGACAGTCTTCTTAGTAGACGATCATCCTCAGCCAAATCTCGCGCCTATTGGCCATGTGCATTTCCCGTACCGCTAATCAAACACTTGGCTGCTAATTCATGTTTGAGCATAGTTCGGTCTCCTCGTGAGAATCTTATGTTGTAATTTTCTTCCTAGCACCTATCTGGGGAGTGCGCAACCCATTAGACATGCCTAGGCCGCCCAGAACGCATGGCAAAGCCACGCTCACGCGGGGGGCATGCGACTTTACGCGCTTTGGAGTTGGGGCCCTCGGCTACCATCCAAACCTCAACATATCGCCACCAAACCATGTATTTATGATTAAATAGATACTTACGTAACTAGAAATGATTTTTGGAAAAAATAAAGAGCAAACTATAAGGCAGTTGCAGTTCAAATTTGACCCATTTCCTACTGAATCGACGGAAATTTGTCTTTTTCACGAGAGGTGGATAAAAACTTTTGACACCCAACCATTTTGTCAATTGTGCATTAAATATGGCCTAATATTTTAGAAAATTGATTTGGTCCAATTTTGCAACGAATATATGGTAGGTTCTTCACAAAAAAACTCATTTTGGGCACTCGAAAAATGGAAAATGAATTTTTCGTCCGAATAAAATGAAAACTCCCTTAGGAAACATTGTTTGCCATTCCAAGATGCACCCTTATGCACAATATGAGATCATTTGAACAAGCTATGCCATGAATGTGGCCATAAGATTGGTCATTTGACTTGAAAGCCATGAATCTTCACACATGATAGCTCTTTCTGAGAACACTTTTTTAAAACAGTTGTCGTATTACAAGTTTATTATTTTTCCTGGTAAGTTGGTCACATATAATGACACAATACGAAGGTTTTCCAAATTTTTGATTTTTTTGAATTTTTATGCCTGTTTCAAAATGCGGTCAAAATGGCGGGCATGACCGTTCCTAGCTAGTCATTGAATCTTGGAAATTTTTTAATGTTTCTCTTATTAAATAGATACTTATGTACCTAGAAATGATTTTTGGAAAAAATAAAGAGCAAACTATGAGGCAGCTGCAGTTCAAATTTGACCCGCTTCCTACTGGATCGGCAAAAATTTGTCTTTTTCACCAGAGGTGGGTCGAAACTTTTGACACCCAACTATTTGGTCAATTATGCATTAAATATGTCCTAATATTTTATAAAATTGATTTGGTACAATTTTACAATAAATATATGGTAGATCCTTCACAGAAAAACACATTTTGGGCATCCAAAAATGGAAAATGAATTTTTAGTCAACTACGACCAATTTTTTATTCAACTAAGACCAATTGAGATGGTCATAACATCGTACGCGTATACTGCATTTTGATTGGTCCGTGGGCGTTTCACGCGGATCGTGCATGGAACACCGTCGGATGCTTGCGGATCCAACGGCGGTCCTCACCCCAAGCCCACCTAGGCCGAAACCCTAGCTCTTTCCTTGTGGACATTTTCCATCCACCCCCGCCTCCTTTCTTTCTCGCCTTGCGCTGCCAATTCCCCTCGCTCTCTTCTCCTTCCTCGCTCCGTCCGCGCACGCCATGGCTGCCCGCACGCCCCTCTGTCGCCGGCGTTGACCCGCAGTCCACCTTCCCCATCTTCCGCTCCCTCTCTCCACCCGTCGCGCTCTCGCGGCATCCCATCGATCCACGGCCAGATCCACCGCCCACCCCGACCCACTCCTCGTTCCACCCACCCCGATCCATCCCCCTCGTCTCCGCCGCCCCCACCCAGTTGCACCACGGTGAAGCCCGTCCTCCGCGTCGCCGCCGTCTGCGGCCCCTCGTCCCCTCCTCTCTCTCCCGCTCGACTCACTTGTCGACGCCACCTCCCACGCTCGATCCCGGCGAGGACGTAGCAATCGATCCCGGCGAGGACGCTTGATCCCGGCGAGGACGGTGACAGTGAGGTTGGCGCCCTCTTCGAGCGGCACGCGGCTCTGGCGGCGGGGTCTGGCCAGCAACGCCGAGATCTGCTGCGGCGCGACGCCGACGTGGTCCGTCACGACCGCCTGCAGTTTCCGCACGCCAGCGACGGCTGCATGGTCACCGTGCCTAGGTCCACGCTTTGCTCCCGCTGCTCTTTTTTCCCTCTCGGCCGTTGTCGCGCGTAGAATTTGATGCTGCCATGGCCGTTCCCTCGATTTGATCACCGCATTCGTGGATCAGGATCAGGAGCCCCCATCCCGGACGGCGGCCGGTGGTGCGGAGGTCGCCTGGATCCGGAGCCGGCACAGCGCCATGCCTTCCCAGAGCTCGAGTGGATGCACTCATCACTTCTTGATCTGTAAGTGTTGGGTCTGTAGCTAGAAGAAGCTAGGGTTCTTGATTCCTGCTGCTATCGAGATTCAGGCGGGGGTGGTCTTAGATTTTTTATCGCAATATAGTCTAGTGCGTAGTACTCCTTGCTCCAACGAAAGGATTGAATCAGCCATTGGCAGCGTCTCCCTCCATCCTCTGCTCAGTAGGAGCAAGATGGAGTCGCTGGAGCAGAGCAGTGGAGTCTGCATTTTCTTCTTCTGTCAGACAGACATCCACATGCTGTACCGATTCTTAGTTCAGAGATAGGGATGTATAAATGGTTGCCGATTTCTCCATGCATGGAACAGTAGCTTTTTATGTAGGATCCATTCCGTATAGATGGGTCACAACATTGATTTCTTGATCCATTTGGAAACTAAAAGAAAGTACAGGGAGGAGGAACTTGTTGGTAGAACTTCATCATATTCAGCAGACGGAGTCCACGGGTGTAGCATTTTGTTTAGTACACCCAGCACCACCTGAGGATCCAATCCACTATTAGAAAGTTAGAAACTGATATTACAGGTTCCTTATAGTGCAAACCAAAGCAACTACTCCAACAACCATCAAATGAAACCATGTTCTTTAAAATTAAAGGGTCTGATGATATTGGTCCTTCTTTTGACAGATATAATATGTATCCTGACTTGTTATTTTCTTCTCTAGCAAGCACTACGGCGTCAACTTCATGGTGGCCAGTGCAACGGCCATCGAGCACGACTTCTTCGCCAAGAACAACCTCAGCGTGGACATCACGCCACAGTACATCATGATGGAGCTCGGCTGGTTCGACACCCATCTCAAGACGCCATATACCCCTGCCAGTACCTGATTGTTCTCATTCATTATTGTGCAGCGGCGCTTGCTTGTTCAAATCCATTTGTTTCAATTAATGCCAACATGTACATATTTACACAGGAGAGATAGCTAGATTTTCCAACTAAGAAGTGATAATAAAAATGTGGTTGTTTTAACCTAGAGGTTAATAAAACACTTTGATAGTTCTGTTCCCGAGCATTTTTGTCAGTTTGCAGTTACTTGTGCTGAGATACTAGTCTCTTTCTCTGTCTAGAAAATGTGAAGTGTATTTCTTGTCGAGAGTATAGTATTCCATGGCCAGAGCAAGCAAGATGTTATTTCTAGTGCCAGTCTTTTGTTGTATTAAAGTACTGTATATAGTAGGAGCACTTCGTCTTCAGAGACAACAATCATGAGTAATGCAGTCGCTTCCATTGCATACTTGCTCTAGCTGCAAGTACTTGGAAATTACTATGACGTATATTTTTGGATGAGGGATCACATATCTTGTGTGTTGCATGGATGCCATCTAACTGAAGTATTGTAAGTACTACTTGCCGCTGATCTTGTGTGTTGCATGGATGCCATCTACACCATCGGTCAATGCAGGGCACTGCCAGTTGCTCTATAGTGTATCTTATCCTGCCGTTCTCAAGGTAGGACCATGAATTGGAAGCCTGCAGTACGTATTGTGTGGCTTGCCCCTTTTGGGAGAGGTTAATTTCTTATAGTCAGTCTAATCTGCCTGTGTTTGTATACTAATCATCATTTACTAGAATTTAGCTTCTGCTTGCTACTGCCTGGTTCTTGACACCAGTATTTTGTACTAAAATGTGCATACTTCACCCCTTGCCAGATTCTTCGGTGGAGGTGACCCATGTGATGGCGATTCACTCCATCCGCTCCAGTTCCGGCGGTGGCGGTGGTGGTGCTCCTATGATGGCTATGCGCTGGTAGGCTTGGCTGCCTCCCCTGGCCGCCGCCATGGTGATGAAGCTGAGCCTAGGCTACAACCCCCTCCAGTGAGATCCTCAGCTACCCTTCTACCCTTCCTACTTGCTCTATGATTCTATGCTCTGCCTTCGTGAGGTGTAATTGTTCAATTTTTGTCATACTCGAGCATTGGATGATATTGTATCTGTCAAGATGTACATGGTTCATGAAGTATGCAAACCTACAGCTTGTTGTGCTAGTGATAGTAGGATAATGCAGCTTGTTGTACTAATGATACTGCTATGGCTTTCACATTCATTCATTCTCTGATTGTTCTAGTAGTCCTCATTCATTTGAAAAATATGTGCACATGTAGTCATTCGGGCGAAGCATCCCCATACTAGCACATGTATTTGAAAAATATATTTAAATTTGTTCATTCCAGAGAAGCACACCCATATTAGCCATTGCAGGGGAGGAAGGGATCAGGGAGTTGAGTTGCTTGACTTTCTTTTGTAATATATAATTTGTGCATATGTTGTGCCACGATCGATGATTATTATTGTAGTTTCAGCATGTGTTGAACTTAATGAAATGGTTAGTTGTGGTTTTCTGAATCCTGTACTATTGATGTCGCAGGGGAAGGGATCTTGGAGTGACGGCTACCTTTGAGATGTACCGGTGGGCTGCCATCGGGATGATTCTCACATAGACGCTGAACGAGATGGTTTCCAGCTGTGCGCCCAGTCCTGAACTCGCCATTTGTGTCCTCCTGCAGTTCCACAAGGTTCGGTCGTGAACGCTAACTGACAGGACTCTAAACTATGCCCTTCTCATTTCTGCCCAATTCCCCTTGGACAGGTTTCTTGCTTGTTAAGTGCAGGAACACTCTGCATAGCTGAGGCGACGATGTAGACCAAATCTTCTTCAAGTACATACCCATCCACTACATCGGCTTGGAGTTGGGTATGCATGAGGTCTCCTTTTACTTACTCCGTACTCGAAGGTGGAACAAAATCTTGCTTGTTCAGTATGGTCCATCCTAGCATGTATATATACCCATTAGTTTGTGTTCTTGATATCTACATGTAGCGTCATGAGGAATAAACCTACTGATTTCATATGTCGTCCTATGGAAGTCACCAGACTTATTTTATCAACACTAATTCCAGATAGATAGGTGCTGCTTACCATACCTAAGAGTGTAGCATGCTGTGAAGGGATACTCCAAAGTAGACAATTAAAAGATGTTAGTAAAATCAGTATGCATCCCTAGTGATGCTTTATCTTGTTATTTTTGTCCGAGTGTTGTGCTGTAGCATCACTGACTAGTATGTTTTTTTTCAAGGTCTATACAAGTGCCATATCTGTCTGGCAACATAAGCCTCTTGTCATGTCATGTATCTATTATCACGTTAGATGTTTTATTAAGTGAATGTTGTATTTCTTGAAAGCGTTGATGTACTGATGCGAACACTGCTTGTGTACTTATGACTAATCAGTTTTCCCCTCTCTTATATAGGAGTTCCTAGGTCGAAGAAATTCGAAGAAGCTCGAAGCCCTTGTCATTGACTCGCTTTATATGTTATTGAACTTGTTGTAATGCAGAATTTGCTTGGAATTTTGATGTAAGGCTGATCTTGCTAATTGGGTGTATATTTACTTGTTGTACTTGTTATTCAAATGCTGGTTGTACTTGTTATACAAATGCTGGTTGTACTTGTTATACAAATGCTTGGAATTTAAATTTGTGCTAAATGTATACATAATACTGAAAGAGGCCTTGGCCCAAACGCTACTAGACCTTAAAAAGGCCACTGCCCAAACATAGTTGAATTCGGTTTCAGCAAATACTAGTATATTAATTCTTGAAAATAAATAAAATGAAATGTAAAAAGGCCGAGTTATGAAATTTAAAAGGAGAGCAAAAAGGGCTGAGGCTACAAAAAATGAATTGATTGTAATAGGCTGTGGCCGAGAAAGTAAAAGGCTGGATTGTTGGGCCTTGCCCATGTAGCTAAATAAAATTAACAGAAAAAGCAATAAATAGGCTGAATTGTTGGGCTCGGCCCATGTAAAGCGTCGAATTGGACTGGGCTGAATCTTATCAACGACCTTTTCAATTGGTTGCAATTTTGCCCTGTCAGATTGCCATGTCGGATCCGACGTGGCCTGGGCAGACAACCAGTGACCAAAACAAAAGGTCGTGGGTTCAATGACCTTTTGTTTTGGTCGTTGCCTTCCACGCCCTTCTCACAGAGAAGGTCCCTAATTTCAGTTTACGACCGTCAGCTTTTGACCATCTGTTTTTGGTCAAAAAAGGTCGCAAATGAAAAACAATGACCTTTCAGTGACCAATAGTGATGGTCGCAGGTTGACATATTTCTTGCAGTGAATAAACCATTCACAAGGGGTGCATGACCATAACAGATATTATCCATATAAATAGAACAACCATTATTCTCTGACTTAAATGGATAACTGTCTCGCAATAAACAAGATCCAGATATAATGTTCATGCTTAACGCAGGCACCAAATAAAAATTATTCAGGTTCATAACTAATCCCAAATGTAAACGTAGAGGGAATGTGCCGAAGGCGATCACATAAACCTTGGAGCCATTTCCAACACGCATCGTCACTCATCCTTAGCTAGTCTCCGTTTATTCCGCAGCTCCTATTTCGAGTTACAAATATTTTCAACCGAACCAGTATCAAATACCCAGGCGCTATTACGTGAAGGAAATATGCCCTAGAGGCAATAATAAAGTTTTTATTTTATATTTCCTCATATCATGATAAATGTTTATTATTCATGCTAGAATTGTATTAACCGGAAACTTGATACATGTGTGGATACATAGACAAAACACCGTGTCCCTAGTAAGCCTCTACTAGACTAGCTCGTTAATCAAAGATGGTTAAGTTTCCTAACCATAGACATGTGTTGTGATTTGATGAATGGGATTACATCATTAGGAGAATGATGTGATGGACAAGACCTATCCGTTAGCTTAGCATATTGATCGTTCAGTTTTATTGCTATAGCTTTCTTCATGTCAAATACATATTCCTTCGACTATGAGATTATGCAACTCCCGGATACCGGAGGAATACCTTGTGTGCTATCAAACGTCACAACATAACTGGGTGATTATAAAGATGCTCTACAGGTATCTCCGAAGGTGTTTGTTGGGTTGGCATAGATCGAGATTAGGATTTGTCACTCCGAGTATCGGAGAGGTATCCCTGGGCCCTCTAGCTCGGTAATACACATCATAAGAAGCCTTGCAGGCAAAGTGACTAATGAGTTAGTTGCAAGATGATGTATTACGGAATGAGTAAAGAGACTTGCCAGTAACGAGATTGAACTAGGTATGAAGATACTGACGATCGAATCTCGGGCAAGTAACATACTACTGGACAAAAGGGAATAACGTATGTTGTCATAATGGTTCGACTGATAAAGGTCTTTGTAGAATATGTAGGAGCCAATATGGGCATCCAGGTTCCGCTATTGGTTATTGACCTGAGAGCTGTCTCGATCATGTCTACATTGTTCTCGAACCCATAGGGTCTGCACGCTTAACGTTCGTTGACGACATAGTATTATATGAGTTATGTGACTTGGTGACCTAATGTTGTTCGGAGTCCAGGATGTGATCACGTACATAACGAGGAGTCTCAAAATGGTCGAGAGGTAAAGATTGATATATAGGATGATGGTATTCGGACACCAGAAGTGTTCCGGAGGGTACCGGGTACTTATCGGGTCACCGGAAAGGAGTTTCGGGCACCCCCGACAAAGATATGGGTGAGGGAGTCCTGGATTAAGGGGTCTTCGGGCGTCCGGGCTGTATGACCTGGGCCGTACTAATGGGCCATGAAGATACAAGATAGAAGACTTATTCCCGTGTCCGGATGGGACTCCCCTTTACGTGGATGGCAAGCTTGGCGATCGTATCTGAAGATTCCTTTCTCTGTAAACCGACTTCGTATAACCCTAGGTCCCTTTGGTGTCTATATAAACCGGAGGATTTAGTCCGTAGAGGCAAGAACAATCATAACCATACATGCTAGACTTATAGGGTTTAGCCATTACGATCTCGAGGTAGACCAACTCTTGTAAACCCCATATTCATCCAAGATAATCAAGCAGGAAGTAGGGTATTACCTCCATCAAGAGGGCCCGAACTTGGGTAACCATCGTGTCCCTGTCTCCTGTTACCTTCGATCCTCAGATGCACAGTTCGGGACCCCTACCCGAGATCCGCCGGTTTTGACACCGACATTGGTGCTTTCATTGAGAGTTCCTCTGTGTCGTCGCCAGAAGGTTCGATGGATCCATCAGTCATCTACAACAATACTGCCCTGAGGGAGGTATTTCTCCCCGACCAGATCTTTGTGTTCGGCGGCTTTGCACTGCGGGCCAATTCGCTCGGCCATCTAGAGCAGATCGACAGCTACGCCCCAGGTCACCAGATTAGTTTTGGAAATCTGGACTATGTCGCTGATATCCGAGGAGACTTGATCTTACAAGGGTGCGCGACCCCAACCTCCACTCTGGCCTTAGATCCGGAGCGCGTCACCAGGTCCGAAGACGGGATTCCCAAGACCGCCGGACTCTCTGCGGCTATCGAGCCTGGTACGAGAGAGCCGGAGGAAGCAGCACCACCAGCAATCATCATGAAGCCAAACTCTTCTCCGAACACTGGCTCCGAACCCTCGGAGTCAGCATCGTGTGAGCTCGGCCCAGGACTTCTCTTCCTGCCGTACTCCACAGACTCTTTTCTTCCGGACCAAACCTCGCCTTTAAGGGAGGGTCTGGACTTAATGCAATCCCTCTTCATTACAGAGGGGCAATGTCCGAACTACGCCGAGCCCGAACTAGGGGCTGAGGGCGTGGAATTTTACGTCCCATCCACCACCCACTTCATAGCCACTATCAAGGACTTAACCGACAGGCTCGATTACGGCTCCGAAGACATCAACGGTATGGACGACGATGCCGGAGACGAACAAAACCAAAACCCGCCGTATACCGGACGATGGGCGGCCACCTCCACATATGATGTATACATGGTGGATACGCCAAAAGAGGACGGCGATGCAGGCTGTAAGAATCTAACACTGATAAACCGCCAAAACGGCGACATCAGCGGCGCCATTCAAAATCATGCCGCAACAAAGAAAGCAATACCGGCAATGGAGACGATAACACCCCGGAGAATGCTGAAGACCCAGATGCCCCCGTCGAACCAACATCCGAACAGGATGATAGAGAGGAGGGGCAGGGTAACCCTAACGAGCCAGTCGGGAGCGAGGACTCGAAGGACAACAATTATATGCCACCCTCCGAAGATGAAATAAGCCTCGGCGACGAAGACTTCATCGTGCCAGAGGAACCCCTCGAGCAAGAACGCTTTAAACAACAGCTCATTGCAACCGCGAGGAGCCTGAAAAGGAAGCAACAATAGCTTCAAGCCGAACAGGATACGCTCAACGACAGATGGACTACTGTCCTGGCAGCCGAGGAATACAGCCTCGCGCGACCAACCAAAAGCTACCCGAAGCGCAAGTTGTTACCCCAATTCGATGTTGAGGCGCGGGAGCCCCTAACATCAGCGTGTAACGCAGCCGATAAACCAGACCGGCCACCGCGTGGCCTAGACATAATGGCTACCCAAGCCGAACACCAACCCACATTACCCCGCCGTAAAGGCAGGGAGACTGCGGCCCGGGATTACACCTACGACCTATGGCACGACCTGGACACTAGGGCAGGCCTAGCCAGATCAATCTACGGGTCAAGGGGACGTGCCCCAACACAAGAGGACGGCCATCAGGCCCGGCGTGATCAACACAACCTCATTCGGAGCGAAAACCGCATAAGGACGTCCGCCGAACTCCGTCGCGATGTCGCCCGTTATAGAGGCACCGCACCCCCCTATGCTTCACCGAGGAAGTAATGGAGCACGAGTTCCCAGAAGGATTTAAACCTATGAATATCGAATCATATGATGGAACAACCGACCCCGCGGTATGGATCGAGGATTTCCTTATCCATATCCACATGGCCCGCGGTGATGATCTCCACGCCATCAAATACCTCCCACTAAAATTAAAGGGACCAGCCCGGCACCGGCTAAACAGCCTCCCAGTGAACTCCATTGGCAACTGGGAAGACTTGGAAGACGCCTTTCGCGACAACTTCCAAGGTACATATATCCGGCCTCCGGACGCCGATGACCTAAGTCACATCATCCAGCAGCCCGGAGAGTCAGCCAGGAAACTCTGGACTAGGTTCCTAATTAAAAACAACCAAATTGTCGACTGTCCGGATGCCGAAGCCCTCGCGGCCTTTAAGCATAGCATCCGAGACGAGTGGCTTGCCCGTCACCTCGGCCAAGAAAAACCTAAGTCCATGGCAGCACTTACTGCACTGATGACCCGCTTTTGCGCGGGAGAAGATAGCTGGCTTGCTCGTAGAAGCAATAGCACCAGCGATCCTTGCACCTCCGAAGCCAGGGACAGCAATGGAAAGCCATGACACAATAAAAACAAGCGTCAAAATAATAATGCAGGAACCCAAGACACGGCGGTCAATGCCGGATTCAGCGGCCCCAAATCCGGTCAACGGAAGAAGCCATTCAAGGCAAACAGAGATGGTCCATCCAGTTTAGACAAGATACTGGATCGGCCCTGTCAGATTCATGGCAGCCCCGACAAACCCGCCAACCATACCAACAGAAATTGTTGGGTTTTCAAACAAGCCGACAAGCTCAATGCCGAATACAAAGGGAAGGGGCTGCCCAGTGACAACGAAGATGAAGAGACCGGCCAACCGAACACAGGGGGACAGAAGCAATTTCCCCTCGAAGTAAAAATAGTAAACATGATATATGTGATGAATACCCCTTCAAGGGAGCGCAAGTGCACACTGCGAGACGTCTACGCCATAAAGCCGGTTGCCCCAAAATTTAACCCATGGGCGGCCTGCTCGATCATTTTTGATTGCAAGGACCACTCAACCAGTATCCTTCACGGGGGTTCGGCAGCTCTGGTCCTCGATCCAATTATCAATGGATTCCATTTCATGCGAGTCCTTATGGACGACGGCAGTAGTCTTAATTTAATCTACCAAGACACTATCCGAAAGATGGGCATTGATCCCTCAAGGATCAAGCCCACCACAACCACCTTCAAGGGAATAATACCCGGCGTCGAAACTCACTGCACGGGCTCAATCACATTCGAAGTAGTCTTCGGTTCGCCGGAAAACTTTCGAAGCGAAGACTTGATCTTCAATATTGTCCCGTTCCACAGTGGCTACCACGCACTGCTCAGACGAACCGCTTTTGCTCGTTTCAATGCGGTCCCACACTAAGCCTATCTAAAGCTTAAGATGCCCAGTCCACGCGGCGTCATCACGATCAACGGAAACACGGAACGCTCCCTCCGTACCAAGGAGCATATCGCGGCCATCGCATCAGAAGTACAAAGCGGCCCCGTCAAGCCGCATATCTCATCGGCCATCAAGCCGCCGGCCTCTATTACGCAGGACCGGTCAATCCTAGAGCTGGATTAGCAGTTCGGCCTCCGTCGTTCGCCACACATGGCCATGAACTTCGTACCGTGCATGCATAATTATGCACTTAAAATACCTTGGTCATCGGCAGAGGCACAATGCTGACAGGCCTACAATACGGTTAGCCCTCCTACAACCTTCTTCTCTTTTTTCTAACTATTTCTTATCTTTTTCCACAGGTGAATCAAAACCTATTCATCCTATGGACCTACAAGGACTCTTTCAGAGCCCAGTTCCGTCCCAAAAAACCAGAGACGGCTTGTAGCGACCAGACCTCAAATGGTCTGTGCTGCTGTGCACCAGTGTCATCCCTGGATCAGTAATGCTGACACGCACAGTACAAATGGAGGATTTATAACAGAGTAGCAATCACACACTTATTACATCGAATATCTCCAAAGAGATTAAGTATGATAAACATGGCTTAAGGCCATCTAATAACGATAACAGCGGAAGACTTGGAAGATAAGTGAGTCCATCAACTCCAGCGGCATCACTGAGTATAAGACCACGACCTAAGGCACCTTACTCGTCGTCTGAAAAGTCTGCAACATGAAACGTTGCAGCCCGAAAACGGGTCAGCACATAGGATATGCTGGCAATGTAACACATAGAGAGCAATGAACAGTAATAATGCTATACTACATGCATATATGGCTGGTGGAAAGCTCTATGGTTACAGTTTTTGCGAAAAGCCAATTTTATCCTACTTCAAAGGAATAATTTTTATTTAACTATCATGGTGGTTGTGAAACATTGAGAAGGTACCTCCAACTCAATCCCAATTAAGTGTCATCATTAACCCAACAAAATTAATTAGAGGTAACATGGTGATGAGATTCAAATGATAATCCAAGTACTAGATACTCAAGTTGTCCATAACCGGGGACACGGCTAATCATGATCAGTTTGTACACTCTGCAGAGGTTTGCGCACTTTTCCCCACAAGACTCGATCGCCTCCGCTTGATTCTCGCACTGCATGATGTTTGAGAAACGGATGACCGAGACACAGTCTTTCAGAAACAATCACTCTCTACTCTGGATGGACCGGTACACCTACTTTCCCCTACATCTGCTAGTCCACCTCTTCAAGAGATCCTGTAACCTACTCAACTATGCTAGAGCCCATAATAGCTTGTGGCTGCACACGGAAGTTTCTAGCATGAATAATCTTATGATCCCTTTGAGCCTGGGTGGCGGACCTTATACAAACAGACAACACTGGGTTCTCCAGGTGCCTCAATCCACCCAGATGTGAGTTTTAGTTGCCACCTTCAGTTGAACCATTAATGAACATCTCACATCTGTCATGAATATCTCTCAAACCCAATCCACGTCTACGAGCATAGCATGGCAATATAATAGCAACGTAGAAGTAACTCCCAAGGGTTTGATAATAAAACAGGTAATAGGTACTACCTCAACTACTTCCCAATACCCACAATTTAATTAAATTCTAATCATGCAATTGTTTGAGGAAAACAGATCTAATGCAATAAAACTGGGTATGAAAAGTATGATCAAAGTGTTACTTGCCTTGCTGATGATCCGCAAAACCTAACGATTCGAAGTAACAAGCGGCACACTCTGGGTACTCTATCGCAAACAAACAAGCATACAATCAGTACTCATCTAATGCACAGGTAAAACTCGAATGAAAGATCCAACCAGAAAGTTCAACTTAAGAACTCCGGTTTACAAAAAGAATCAACTCGAAAGAAGCAACGAAAGTCAAACAGTGAAAGAAAGAAGCTTCATTTGCTAATCTGGATCTAGGTCAAATTTTACTGTAGCAAAACTTGTTTGAGTAGGTTAAACGGAAAGAGAATTTCGAGACGAAACTCTAGGCGCTTGAATCGCCTGATTCCGATAAACGAGCGAGAAGTTAAACAGAATCGAAGATTCGATCAGAAATCGAATCTGAGAAAATCGCAGAAAAATCCGACGAAAAAGAAAAACAGACGAACGGTTAAAGAACGGACGTTCGTTAACAGAGAAAAACCGACGAACGCGTTCGTTAAAACGAACGGTTCGGTGAACGCTCGCAAAAAAATAAAACCGAAAAAAACCAATCTAGGGTTTTTTTTAAACGAAGGGTTTTTTTATTAAAGAAAACCGGCAACGGC